>NW_007238062.1:0-415 GCF_000164805.1 Carlito syrichta | reverse complement strand
GTTCCCATCTTCCTGGTGGTTTCCCCTTTTCAGAACACCTCCACAACCACACAATTGATGTCTTCTGCTGCTCTAAATTCCTGAGGACCTCTTTAAGGCATATGTCTTTAAAGGTATACCACCTTTACCTTCCTAGATTTATTACTGTCCTGTCCTCCCTTCCCCTCCCACCCCTCCACAAGGTTAATGTACCCTCATTGGGAGAGACTTTCAAGGATAGTACAATAGAAATTAAGAAACCAAGCACTTTATGGCCCTGTCCTAACAGGGAAGTATAGCCCAGCTTAGATAATGCACAAGGCCAGGCCTGTCCAGAACAATTGAGGGAATGGGTTATTCTTATAAGATGGGCAGGGGAAGAATGATAACACTAATCCTGTCACAGCTGGTAAAAACAAATTCAAAGGTCACTTTT
>NW_007238061.1:0-3387 GCF_000164805.1 Carlito syrichta | reverse complement strand
CCATCTATCTAGTTAAGTCAACTAGCAAGTCAGCTAACTATTCAGCTAGCTAGTTACATTAGCTAGCTAGTCAGGTTGAAAGTCAGCTAGCTAGATAAGTCAGCAAGATAGTCAGCTAGCTAGTCAGCAATATAGTTAAATCAGCTAGCCAGCTATCTATCCAGTTAGCTAGCTCATTATGTCAGCTAGCTGGAGAGCTAGATAGCGTGATTGCTACCTAGTTATGACAGCTATATAGCCAGCTAGCTAGTCAGCTAGCCAGTTAAGTCAGCTAGTAAATCAGCTAGGTACTTAGCTAACTATTCGGCTAACAACTCAGCTAGCTGGTCAGTTCACAAGTGGGATCACTTGCTTTCCATCAGGTCAGCTAACTCGTCAGCTTGCTCACCTGCCAAATGGTCAGCAAACTAGACGCCTCACTCACCAGCCAACAGGTCACCTAACTTGATGGCTCTCTCACAGGCCAACAGGTCAGCTAACTAGTTGGCTTGCTCACCTGCCAACTAGTTAAGTCAGCTCTCCAATCAGTTAGGTCGCCAGCAGACTAGTTAAGGCAGCTCACCCAATGGTTTACATGATGCCCGACTAGTTAAGTTGGCTCACCGGTCGGCTTACTTGTTGGCCGACTAGTGAAGTCTTATGAGATTTTTGCTCCCTTGCCAGCTGACTAAAGTCAACTGACCACACAGCTCACTCGCCGGCAGACTACTGAAGTCAGTTGGACTGTCGGTTCACTCACCATCTGAATAGTTATGTCAGCTAGTTATGAGGGCTGGCTAGCCAGCTTGCTAGCTTAAGTCAGCTACGTAAGTCAGCTGGCTAGCCAACTGTCTAGATGGGTAGCCAACTAGTTAAGTCAGATGTCTAGCCAGCTGAGTAGTTGGTTAAGTTAGCTAGTTAAGTCAGCTGGCAACCAACTGCCTAGTTATTTAAGTCAGCTCATTAAGGCAGTTGGCCACCCAGCTAGTTAGCTAGTTAAAAACTAGCTAAGTCAGATGACTAGCCATCTGGCGAGCTAGTTATTTCAGCTAGCTGAGTCAGCTGGCTAGCTAGAAAGCTAACTTTATAAGTGAGCTACTTATGTGAGCTAGCTAGCTAGTTAAGTCAGCTAGTTAATTCAGCTGTCTAACTAGATATCTAGCTAGGTAGAGAAGGAGTTGAGCCAGCTAGTTAAGACAGCTGGTTAGCTATATAGCTAGCTGGTTAAGTCAGCAAGTTAAGTCAGATTGCTAGTCAGTTAAGGCAGCGAGTTGTCAACTGGCTAGTCAGTTTCCTAGCTGCTTAGTTAGCTAGTTAGTCAGCTGTCTAGCCAGTTAACTAGCTAGTTAAGTAACATAGTTAAGTCAGTTGGCAAGCCAGTATGTTAAGTAGGTAGCTAGCTAGTTGTCAGCTGCCAAACCAGCAGTCTATGTAAGTAGCAAGCTAGTTAAGTCACCTGGCTTTCCAGCTGGCTAGCTAGTTATCTAGGCAGTTATGCCATCCTGCTAGCCAGCTGGCTAGCTATTTAAGTCACCAAGTAAAGTCAGCTGGCTAGACAGCTGGTTATTTAGGTAGCTAGATAGTTAAATCAGCTGTCTAGCCCACTGGCTAGCTAGTTTAGTCACCTAGTTAAGTCAGCTTCCTAGCCAGTTGGCTAGCTAGGTAGCTTGCTAATTAAGTCAGCTGGCTAGACAGCTGACCAGCAAGTTGTTACCTAGTTTAGTCAGCTGGCTAGCCAGCTGGCTAGGTATACAGCAAGCTAGTTAATACAGCTGAATAGCAAGCATGCCAGCTATTTAAGTCAGCTAGTTACGTCAGTTGGCTAGCTAGGTAGTGAGCTAGTTAAGTGAGTTGGCTAGACAGCTCTTTAGCTAATTAATTCAGCAAATTAGCTGGCTAGCCAGCTACCTAGCTAGGTAGAGAGCCTATTAATTCAGCTAGTTAGCTAGCTGGCTAACTATTTAATTCAGCTAGTTGAGTCAACTGGATAGCCAGCTGGTTAGCTGGTTAAGTGAACTATTTAAGTTATCTGACTAGCCAGCTGGCTAGCTAGGTAGTAATCTAGTTAAGTCAGCTGGCTAGCCAGCTGGCTAGCCAGTTAAATCAGCTAGTTAATTCAGCTGTCTTTCCAGCAGGCTAGCTAGGTTGTAGCTGGTTAATTCAGCTGACTAGCCAGCTGGCTAGCTGGTTAAGTCAGCTAGTTAATTCAGCTGGTCAGCCAGCTGGCTAGCTAGTTAAGTCAGCTAGTTAAGTCTGCTGGCTAGTCAACTGGCTAGATGGTTTAGTCAGCTAGTTAAGTCAGCTGGCCAGTCAGATTGCTACCTATGTACCTAGCTAGTTAAATCAGCTAGTTCAGTCAGCTGACTATCTAGGTAGCTAGCTAGTTATGTCAATTAGTTAAGTCAGCTGGCTAGCTAAAGTCAGTTAAGTCAGCTGGCTAGTCAGCTGCCTATCAGGGTAGCTATCTCGTGAAGTTAGCTGGCTAGGTAGCTGGCTAGCTAGATAAGTCACCTTGTTAAGTCAGCTCACTGGCCAGCAGGTGAGCTCTGTAGTTAGGTAGTTAAGTCAGGTGGCAAGCCAGCGAGCTATGTAGGTAGTTAGCTAGTTATGTCAGCTGGCTAGCCATTAGGTATCTAGTTATGTCAGCTAGTTAAGTCAGGTGGCTATCCAGCTGTCTAGCTAGGTGGATAGCTAGTTAAGTCGGCAGGCTATCAAGCTGGCTACTTCATTAAGTCTGCTAGTTAAATCAGCTGGTTAGGCTCCTTTACTAGATAGGTAGCTAGGCAATAAAGTCAGATGGCTAGTCAGCTGCCTAGCTCGTTATGTCAGCTAGTTTACCAGCAGGCTAAACAGCTGGGTAGTTAATTAAGTCAGCATGTTAAATCTGTTGTCAAGCCAGCTGGCAAGCTAGTTAAAAAGTTAGTTATGTCAGAGGGACAGCCAGCTGGCTTGCTAGTTATGTCAGCTGGTTAAGTCAGCTGGCTAGCTAGGTAGCTAGGTAGTTAACTGAGCTAGATATGTCAACTATCTAGATGGTTAAGTCAGCTAATTAAGTAAGCTCACTGTTTGATAGCTAGCTAGGTAGATACCTATTTAAATAAGCTAATTAAGTCAGCTGGCTAGCTAGGTTGCTAGGTAGTTCAGTCACCTATTTAAGACAGCTGTCTAGCTAGTTAAGACTGTTAGTTAAGTCAGCTTGCTAGAAAGCTACCTAGCAGGATAGCTAACTAGTTATTTCAGCAGGCTTGTCAGCTGGCTAGCTAGTTAAATCACCTAGTTAAGTCATCTGGCTAGCCAGCACGTTAGTTACATAGTTTTGTAGCTAAGTCAGCTGGCAAGCCAGTGGGGTATGTAGGTAAGTAGCTAGTTAAGTAAGCTGGCTAGACATCAGACGTCTAGTTATGTCAG
>NW_007238060.1:0-856 GCF_000164805.1 Carlito syrichta | reverse complement strand
CTAGTTAGCCAGTTGTCTTAAATAGGTGACTGAACTACCTAGCAACCTAGCTAGCCAGCTGACTTAACAAGCTTATTTAAATAGGTATCTACCTAGCTAGCTATCATATAGTGAGCTTACTTTACTAGCTGACTTAACCAGCTAGATAGTTGACATATCTAGCTCAGTTAACTACCTAGCTACCTAGCTAGCCAGCTGACTTAACCAGCTGACATAACTAGCAAGGCAGCTGGCTGCCCATCTGATGTAACTAGCTTTTTAACTAGCTTGCCAGCTGGCTTGACAAGAGACTTAACATGCTGACTTAATTAACTACCCAGCTGTTTAGCCTGCTGGTAAACTACCTGACAACGAGCTAGCCAGCTGACTAGCCATCTGACTTTATCGCCTAGCTACCTATCTAGTAAAGGAGCCTAGCCAGCTGACTTAACTAGCAGACTTAATGAAGTAGCCAGCTGGATAGCCTGCCGACTTAACTAACTATCTACCTAGCTAGACAGCTGGATAGCCACCTGACTTAATTAGCTGACATAACTAGATACCTAATGGCTAGCCAGCTGACATAACTAGCTAACTACCTACATAGCCCACTGGCTTGCCACCTGACTTAACTACCTAACTACCTAGCTCACCTTCTGGCCAGTGAGCTGACTTAACAAGGTGACTTATCTAGTTAGCCAGCTACCTTCACGAGAGAGCTACCCTGATAGGCAGCTGACTAGCCAGCTGACTTAACTGACTTTAGCTAGCCAGTTGACTTAACTAACTGACATAACTAGCTAGCTACCTAGATAGCCAGCTGACTTAACTAGCTGATTTAACTAGCTAGGTACATAGGTAGCAAGCTGACTGGCCA
>NW_007238059.1:0-933 GCF_000164805.1 Carlito syrichta | reverse complement strand
GTCCAATGAATCTAAACTCCATAAGGCTAGAATTTCATTTTGTTCGAAGGTATTCCCTCAACACCTAAAACAATGTCTAATACATAGTTGGAGTCCAATAAATAATTTTGACTGGGTTAATGAAGACTCTATCTTTACTTCTACTCAAAAAAAAAAAAAAAAATCTACCAATCCTCAATTCTAGATTCCTTTCTAGGGCAATTAGCTTACTACGTGGGTTGTTGTAACTTCAAAAATTCAGCACACATAGTACAGAAGCATTCCCTGGTCCTGGATACATAAGGAGAGGGGAAAGCCCTTGTCCCTGTGCCCATTATAATCCACCCTAGAGATGTGCCAGAATATCTTGTGCTGGTAGGGGTGGGGAGTGGAGAATAAAACTAGTGCTGGGAATAGAGAAAATCCGTGACGAAGATAGAGGTCAGTCTTCCACTTAACACCAACAATTATATAAAAGGCAACTTTTTGTTAAATACTACATCAGATACTTATATTAGATTCAAGGAAGAACTCTCAGATATTGATCTCTGGTAGTGAGACAGGGATTAGGATAGGAGGGATACTTGTGACGTGCTGCTTTTATAATAATTTTTGATAAGTCAGCATCCTAAACTGTCCAGAAGAGGTTGCAGAATCTTGTGACTAGACATGTTTAAAACCAAAACATCTGGATCAAGTTCAGTAGAAGACTGGCCAGAGTATGAGGTCTAGTCTAATTTCTAGAGATAACATCTCCAATATGGAAGCCAGAAACTCAAGATACAAAGACAGCACAAGGACAATGTTTAAATTTTCTATATTACTACTATCTTACAAAAGGTGAAAATAATGAATCACTAGAGTAGCAATAGCTTCTGTCATTTTAGGGCATGTATTTTGTGCATTTGACCTCATTTAACCCTTACAATACTCTCAAGTAAACACTAATGGCCT
>NW_007238058.1:7063-26661 GCF_000164805.1 Carlito syrichta | reverse complement strand
TTTTTTTTTTTTTTTGAGTAGAAGTAAAGATAGAGTCTTCATTAACCCAGTCAAAATTATTTATTGGACTCCAACTATGTATTAGACATTGTTTTAGGTGTTGAGGGAATACCTTCGAACAAAATGAAATTCTAGCCTTATGGAGTTTAGATTCATTGGACAGACAAATTAACCAAGTAAACAAATAAGACACTTTTGGATAGCGAGATGTATCATGATGGAAATAAAATAACATCAGGATGGATGGTAGAGGTGGAGGCAACTCTTTAGGTTATGTGGTTGGAGAACACTTTTCTGAGGATCTTCTGTACTTGGTGACCACAGTGCGGGAAATTGTAAGCCATCACTGGAAGGAAAGACACTCTGCTAGATCATATTTTTTCTCTTTGTATTTCTCCTTCTGTTTTCATAGACATAGCTATTCTTATTCATTGGAATCATGACCACCCAGAATCTTACTGACCTTGGTAAGATAGACTCCATTGCCCAGATGACAGGCATACTGAGACTTAAAAAACATAAACCTTATCACGTCTTTCTCATCCAGAGTTTCCCAGTGACTTCCATGTCATTCAGAATACAATTTTAACTCCTTCCCATGGCTTGCACGGTCTTGTATGATCAGCCTTCTGCCTACCTTGTCCGCCGATTCTCTGACCATTTTCCTTTTTCCTCATTGTGCTTAAGCTTCGCTGCTCTCATATTCCCCTAACACAATGAGCACTTTCCAGCCACTTCCCATTGCTGTTCCTTTGGAATGCCTTTGCTACAGATTTTCATGTGGTTGATGTCTTCTCATCCTTCAGGTCTCTTTCAAAGGCCCTCTCAAAGAGTCCTCCCTGGACATCTGACCCGAAGTAGCCTTCACCCCCACTCCATCCTAGTATCCTTTTTAAGGTCTTTATGATACTTCTCAACCTCTACACTCCTCACTGCATTCTAACTGAATGATATGAAAAGTTCCTTCAAAGAGCTCTTCTCAATCACTTGACTGTATTTTCTAGAAGCAACTGTGTCAATGGCCTCAAGCATTTCATGGTTCTCTTTGGATTTTTTTTTTAAGATTCTATTTTGAATAGATCAGGTGTGACTGCTCTGTGTTGATCTAGTCTACTTTTGGGGTAGCCCAAGAAATGATGAGTTAAAACAAAAAAGCAAGATTCAGAACTAAGAGTTGATTAATGCTGTCACCAGCCTCCATCTTGCTTTCCATTTCTTAGCCAGTCCTTGCTCTTTTACTCTCTTAGGTCTCTTTCTCTATCCCTTTAATTCTGTCAGGCAGGGGAAAGGGAAGAGAAGTCTAATGCTTCTAGTCTGTATCATAAGTAGCACCACGCAAGAGGCTCAAATTTGCTTGACAGGGTCAGCTGATCTTCTGTGAACTGATTCTTTGATAATCTTTATATCAAGAAGAAATGGACTTACAGCTGACTCTTGCATTGACAAGGGTATTTGCTTATGCTTATGAAACTGCTTTAAAAGAGCACTTTTGAATATTAAAGTATATATACTTCTTCCTACCCCTCCCATTTAAAGATGTTAAATTTTGACAAATCATTTTAGTTACAGTAGAACAAATGGGAAGGTATGCCTTTTAAATCAGGTATGAAAGACTCATGTTTCATTTTCCTTAAAATTTTTTTTTTTAGAAAAAATTTCTCACTTTTGTTCATATGTCAGGCCTCTTGGAAGTGTTTCTGTATTGAGACTGTATCACTTATTCTTCCAGTGGATACCTCCAGGACATAGTTTCTGTACAGACATTTTCCAGAATCCTAGCATGACTTTTTACAAGATTTAATAGTTCATTTGGATAACTCCATGTGCATGAATGGGTCTTAACAGGAATTTAGCAAACAAAAGACAGTGCTTCCCATACAGTCTCTGAATTTTTAAGACTCTAGTCTTGCTAAGTAGAATTTAAGCTAAGAGACATTCTGTGTCTCTGTCTCTCTCTTGTGTCTCTGTGTTTTTTTGTGGAACACCACCATTTTTTAGGTATTTAATTTAGAGTGGGCAGGGAGAGAGAAGGAACAGCATCACCTTTCCCTATTTTTGCGCACACAGATGCCCTGTTTGGCAACGTCTAAGCACTGGAGACTTATTGACCCACCTTATTTTCCTCCTTCTCCTCCAGGGTACTGACTGTGCAGGAATCTAGTACCACAATGACTTCTGAAATGTGGTGCTAATTGCAGACATCTCTGTCCTCTTTGACTTCTCAGTTGGAAATTAGCTCATGTCCTGGTTGTGCTTTCAGAGCCAGAATCCTTGGAGGTAGCCATGGAATGAGCATTATTGGAAGATTTGAGAAAATCCTGGACCTGAAACATAAGCTGGCTTGAGTTTTCCCGTCGTGCATGTGCCTTTTCTTCTGCTGATGTCTATTACCTGAATAAATCACAGCATTAAAGTTCTTTCTGTGTTCAGAGTCTTCTGTCTGGTTTCCTATCAAGCTGTTTTGAAAGCCTTTTATATCTGTTTTGGGGAATATCCATAACTGATGTTCATTGAAGGCAGAAAGACTAGAGGAACTTGGTGTATGACAGACAGAAACCTGTGGAGATTCCCCTAGACATCAGATGCTTTGTCAGTTGAATTCTGAAACAGCATATGAAATAAATGTTCTGAGAATCAGGGAGGGATGGTTTCCCAAAAGAATATTAGGGTGTGTAAATACAGAAGGAGGGGGAATAGCCACCAAGGCAACAAAATTTCTCTACATTGACCTAAGTAAATTGAACTTTTGTAGAACAGCATGAATTCGCCCTGCCCTCAAGGAGGGAGGCTACAAACATGTTGCATAACATGGAGGTCTGACATTCATGCCTCTGCTTGTCCTCTGGAACAACCAGCCCCGGCTGGTTGTTAAGCAACCCGGGACCTAATAGAAGCAGGAGAACATACCCACTGATTGTTATATCCTCTTTGCCTTTCTTCTCTGTTTTCTCTTCCTTTAGGGACTTGCAGGCTCACAGCTTTGAGTGGGAAGAGATAAATTACACTCATTGGAAATATTGATTGTGAGAGTCTTAGTGTTTCAGTCTCACTGTTCCTAGTTCTAATCATATAATTTTTGTTAAATTAGAAGCCTCTGACAGCTATCTGAGAGCCCAGGTCCTGGAATAGAGGGGTAGAAGAGAGGTAGTCTCAGAATGGATGTGGGGTATTGGTGAGGAGCTTTGCTGATGGAGAAGGCAGCTTCTGTCATCATTATTCTCTCAGTTGGTTTTAAGGAGGCATATTTGTAGATGTGACACTTCTGGTCTGGCTGCACCAGACAGGGTGCTTTCCATGGTAAAGGAGAGAAGAACCAATCTCAGCAGCTTAAACAAAGAGGGATTTTGTTGTGATATGTAGGTGGAGAGCCCAGTGATGTTCTGACTTCAGACCTGTGACCTGCCTATCCTGTGACTCCAAAGGAGATTCTGCAGGCTTTGGTCTCTCTGTGTGCCTCAATTCTCCTCTCTTCTAGGCTTGTGCCATTCTCATTAGCCTCTTCCCTCATGTTGGCAAGATGATTTGTGGTCAAGAGTTCAAAAGGAAGCCCTGAGCATGGTTCTCATTGGCTCTGTTAGATCATGTGTTTATCCTTGACGTAATCCCTGAAACTGGCCCAAGCCCAGAGTGGAATAAACAGCATATGAAACAAATGTTTTGAAGGTGAGGGAGGGATGGTTTTATAGAGGAATATTAGGGTGCTGTAAATACAGAAGGATGGGGGATAGCCACAAAGGCAACAAAATTCTTTTACACTGGCCCAAGTAAATTGAACAAGGCCAACCAGGGAAGAGAAAGGGCTCTGCCTCCCAGATATATCGTGATTTTTATTCACATTTAGATAAATTGGCCAGTCAGGCTGTGGTTTAATAATGTGACTCTGGAAATTCAGATTTGAAGGGAGATAAATGAGATAGTTTCAAAGTATTGGGCACCAGCAAGATTGGGTAGACTGTGCACTCAGAGTCTAAGTGAGAGTTTGGGAACCAAAAACCTAGAGAGTAGGGGATAGAGACGTCAGGTAGATAGGATGGAGAGGGAACTAACCCTGTTGGGCCAAATTGTAAGAAGTGAAAACAAAATGCTGTATAAGAACAATTAAGTAATGTCACAGAGTTCTGTAACAACCCAGCCAATGACTGACTGTCTTATGGCCTGACCAGTCTGTGTTAGTTCTTCGTCTTCCAGAGTCTTTTTCTCCTTATGATATGTACAGTTTTGGAAACAAATACATCCAGTAGAACTTGTTTTGAATCTGCTGATGGCTAGTATAATGGATTAGATTACAAGAGTTGGCAAACTTTTTCTGTAAAGGGCCGTATAGTACATCTTTTAGGCTTTGTGTACAACATAGGGTCTCTGTTGTATATTCTTTTGTGTTTTTGGATTTGCAACTCTTTAATGATGTAAAAATCATTCTTAACTCTCAGGTCATGCGAAAACAGAATAAGGGCCACAGTGTATCTAGTCTCAGAATGGGTTTTAGTCCTGGGTTTCAGTCCTGTCTGTGCCGCTTGTTGACTGCATGGGTGTTTCCATCTCTCAGAGTCTCAGTTTGCTCACTTGTAAAGTGAGACTAATGAAAGTAGCCCCCTCATAGGGTGACTGTGAGGATTGCTCAAAAAATATTGGCTCTTTGGAACCATGTTTTGATCCTTTGCCACTGCACGGCGTACTCTGACAGAAGATGAGGCTAAACTCTAGTAGTCTTTTTAGTTTTGATTGTTCTTCCTCTTTTGATGCCCTCTTTTTCTTTATTCTGGGCAACTCTTCATTAGGTTTAGGGAACTTGGTGCCAATTTCAGTTTCATTTCTGGTGTGTTCAGGAAGTGACCCACATTTTAATCCATATTTGGCAGTAACAAAAATAAATTGGCTTAATTCATTATCAAAATGTAGAATATGTACTTGTTTTGCTTCCAGCCTGAAATTCCCTCCTTATTCACTTTTTCATTACATTACAATTTATCAGTCTATGAAGCCTCTTATTAAAGTCAGAAGGAGATTTATTTTTCTTCTCTTAAAAGAGAGAATGTTAGAATTGTAAATTTTTGTTTGTTGAACTTGGTAGTTGTATGTCAGCAGGTTTAGAAAAGGGGCTGACTTTCTCCCTAGAATCTCAGTGTTACCTACTACTTTGTACAGGTGAATTGTAGTGGAATGGGTAGAAATCATGTGACCTCCCAAATCCTCAGGATCCTGAAAGCACTTGCCTTCTTTAAGTCTTTATCCAATATCATTTTCTCAGTAAGGTCTACCCTGACAGTCTCCCCTGTTCCATTTCTCTGCTCTACTTTTTCCTGTAACACTTATCTAGTTTTAGCATACTATATAATTTATATATTATGGGTTTTTTTGGTCTGTCTCTCCCTACTAGAATGAAAACTCCACAAGGGCAAAGATGTTTGTCTTTATTGTTCATTTCTTTATTACCAGTGCTTAGAATGGCATCTGGTACATAGATGAATATTTGTTGAATGAACGAATGAATGAATGCTTTCATTCTTATATTGGAATGTTCACTATATCCTGTTCTCTCTGGCCTATGGAGACTTGGGTTTGAATATTGACTCTACCACAACTTGCCTCTGTCTTTGAGCAAATCATTTAATCTCTCAGGACTGTAGTTCTCTTATCTTTAAAATAAGGGGTTAGAGTAAATGATCGCTAAAGTTACTACTAGGTCTGTAGTTCTGTGATTATAATCTCTGGTTAAAAGAGATGATGTACTGCTATTAAAATTCCCACAGCAAGCCGGGCTCTGTGGCTCAGCCTGTAATCCCACGCCTTTGGGAGGCTGAGGTGAGTGGATTGCCTGAGCCCGCGGGTTCGACACCCGCCTGGGCAGGCAAGACCTCATCTCTACAATAAATCAAAAAATCAGCCAGGCGTGGTAGCGCATGCCTGTAATTCTGGCTACTTGGAAGGCTGAGGTGGAAGGATTGCCGGAGCCCAGCAGGTTGAGGCTGCGGTGGCCGGGAGCGGCCACTGCACTCCAGTCTGGGTGACAGAGTGAGACTCCAACTCAAAAAAAAAAAAAAATTCCCACAGCATATTTCCTAAAAACTGTTTGAATTTAATTGGTGGGCAAAGCAAGTTGAAAGGGAGTTTCAGAAAAAGTCTTTGGAGATACCTCCTGCCTTCACTAAAACAGTTCTCAAGTATTTCAGTATGGTTGCTTTCAAGAACATTTCTACTTGCCCTTTTAGGATAAAGTCCAGACATCTTGATAGGGTTTTTTGAGCCCTGTGGACTATTGCCTCTGCTGGCTCCTCCAGCCTCATGTTGCCTACATGGTTATGCTCTGCGCCCCATTTCTTCTGAATATGTTGTCACGTCTTTAATGGATAGCATGTTTCCCAGCTTCAGTCTACTGAACATTTTTGTTATTTCTACCTGGTGTACCTGTTCCCGACCCCCCCCCCATGCACTTTCTCCATTGTTTGGCCAGTGCCTATTGGTTCTTTAGGTCTCAACACAGTGAGTGTGGACCTACAGAGGGATTGGCAACAGAGTTCCCTTTCACCTGGGAAGTTCAGTAGCTAAGATGTAGAGTTAGGAACTGTGACTAGTCTTGGATGACTACAGCATCTATGCAGTAAGAATGCAAAAGTTGTTGAAATTAGATTGTGGAAGATTTGAGTGCCACAGTGAAGTATCTGTCTTCATTCAGTGGACACCGGGAAGCCATTGTATGTTTTTCAAATGACCTAGTGACATAATCAAAATTTTATGAATGAAATAGCCTGGATACACCTAAAAGAGCGTTGAAAATACCATTTCCATAATCCCTAAAGCACTCTTGTGGGGGTAAACACAAGGGTTCCTGTTTTGTAAGTGGGGAAGAGCTGGACACATAATGATTAAAGGACTTACTCTAGGCATCATAGAAAAGCAATGATTGAGCCAACATTGTTTTTATAATTAGGTTAATTGTGATCTGCAAGATTGATGAATGTAGCAAGTGGCTTTGATCATTTTTTCAGTGAGTAACAAGGTGAATAGTTGCATTGAGTGTTGAGATACTGTCCCTCAAAGGTGACTGACTCATGGATGTTTCTGGAAGCTTTGGCAGAGACTTGGATTCTGCTTAGGAGGTAAGTGATGCTTTTGAGGGTAGACAAAGGAGGCTTCTTAGTATCATAGCTGTCTGAGCTCACCCTGTGTAGTTACTTATATTGTGCAGACTACATAAACTCAAAGAGCAGGTAGATGCTGAATTTACTTTCTGACCAGTTTAGGACGTGTTCTTTCACAACAAGCCTTGTCTGTGATTCCATTCTACTTAAACTTTAAGGCAGGTATTTGAGTTTTGCAGCTTCATTACAAACTCTGTTTAAGGATGGGTTTGAAAATGCAAGACTTTGGTGTTGGGATTGATGATCTTTAAAGGCTAGCTTCCACTCTATGTTGGAGGAGTTCTTTTCAAACTTTAACAGTTGCCTGGGGACTTTGTTAAAATGTAGCTTCTTAGGCGGGTCTTGAGATTCTGATTTCTTACAAGCTTCAGTTGATGCAGATGCTGCTGAATTGCATGTACTAACAAAGTTTTCCTTTACCTGACCCTTCCTCCTGTCCTCTGTGCCCCAGTTTTTCTCTTTCTTGATGTCTTAGACAGTTGGTCCCATTTAGTGGCTGTTGGTATTTACTGTTGGGACTCATTGATTAGCTTATGGCTACCACTGTTGCCATAATAGTCTTTTCAAAATGAAACTCTGATCGTATGTCACTTTATTGTGTAAAGCCATTCAGTGACCCATTGCTCTTACAGCAACCCTCTTATTATGATCTGGCCCCCTTTGCTTCCCCAGTTTCATCTTGTGCCATTCCTGCATCTTTCTTTTTCTTTCTTTTCTTTTTTTTTTTTTTGAGTTGTAGTTTCACTCTGTCACCCAGAATGGAGTGCAGTGGCACACTCACGGCTACCGCAGCCTCGACCTGCTGGGCTCAAGTGATCTTTCTGCCTCAGCCTTCCAAGTAGCTAGAACTATAGATATGTGCCAACATGCCTGGCTAATTTTTTTTTAATTTATTGTAGAGATGAGGTCCTGCCAAGCTGCCTAGGCTGGTCTCAAACCCATGGGCTCAGGCAGTCCTTTCACCTCAGCCTCCCAAAGTGCTGGGATTATAGGCGTGAGCCACCACGCCCAGCCCTGCCTCTTTCAATGTTGTGATTCATTTTCTGTCCCCTTTGATGCTCCTGTACCTCCATCACAGGGCCTTGGCACGTGCAAGTCCCTCTGATGCAGCACTTCTCCACCTCCCTTCATCCAACTTTTCCTTCTTTAAATCTCAGCTCAATTGCCACTGCCTCTGGATGCCATCTGCTTCCCTGTCTAGTAACCTGTCACTGCCAGGCCTCTTTGATGTATAGGTGGGATCAACAGTAGGGAAAAAGGACTCTGATGGGGCTTTGTTGGATCTCGTGTGCTGATTGTGCTCTCAAGTGGGACATTGTGCAGCACTTTAGGAAGTTTTGGATTGCCCAAGAGCTGCCTTTCAAAAGCCACTCTGCCTGGAAGGGTGGTGATGGTGAAAGTGTGCTTCTTGGTATGTGGAAGGAAGAGGAAGAGTGAAGAGTTTCTGTTAGAGGCCTATCATGTCATCTAAAGCTGGGCTCCTAGGCTGCTGTTTGTTTATATGCATGCACTCAGTGAACAGTCATATGTCCTTCCCCCATTCTCTTCCTTTTTCTACTGTTCTTATAACTATGTATGTATGTATGTATTCATTCATTCTTGTAACTTTATAAATGTAGCAATATCCCAAAGGAAGGAATTGATCAGTTCAGGGCTGAAGGATGTATGGCTGAACTGAGAAAAGAATCCAGGTCTGACTGCAGCCTGGAGCCTCTTCACCCACCAGGCCAGGCTGGTTTGGCATTTGAGTGGTATCCTTGAAGGCCCAGCAGCTATCTGGCAGCTTCCTAGGCATGTGAACAACCATGTTTAGGTGACACAATTCGTTCCCAAACTGGTATGCCTTGAAGAGATTTCCTAAATATGTTTTGTATCAAACCTAACAGACCTCACTAATTTGTTCATCTCTCCTGCTCTTACACTTATTGTAAGAGTGATGTAATGATGCAAGTATTCTCTCTTATAGCAGTGAATACTATTAGGAGTAATGGCTGTGTTTTGTTTTTTAGAGGCATATTTTAGTATGTTTTTCTTTTCTTTTTTTTCTTTTTTTATTATTTTTTATTAATTTTTTTTTTTGAGTTGGAGTCTCACTTTGTCACCCAGACTGGAGTGCAGTGGCCACTCCCAGCCACCGCAGCCTCGACCTGTTGGGCTCCGGCAACCCTTCTGCCTCAGCCTTCCGAGCAACTGGAATTACAGGCACACGCTACCATGTCCGGCTGATTTTTTGATTTATTGTAGAGATGAGGTCTCACCAAGTTGCCCAGGTGGGTGTCGAACCCGCGGGCTCAGGCAATCCACTCACCTCAGCCTCTGAAAGGCGCAGGATTACAGGCTGAGCCACCGAGCCCAGCTGTGTTTTTATTTTCTTAAGACATTTTTTTTTTGCATTATAACTTAGACTATAAAATTCCTGTAGATGCTAAGCTCCATGAGGACAGGATCCTGAGTTGTCTGCGTGGTGCATGGTGCATACTAGTTATTCCACAAATACTTGTCAGGAGGAATGTCTCAATTTGTAATATGTTGAGAAACTTCTTTCAGCAGTCCTGATGGTTAATGCTTTGAGGTTAAGGGCAGTGAGTACCTGTGAATTCTTCAACAGGATTTATTCTTCAAACTGCAAGGAATGACATGTATCTTAGTTATTTTTAGTGTAGTAGAATGCCACAGGCTGGGTAATTTATAATGAACAGAAATGTATTGGCTTATGGTTCTGGAAGCTGGGAAGTCCAAAATTAAGGGGCTGACATCTGGTGAGAGCATTCTTGCTGTGTTATCCAATGTTGGAAGGGCAAAGAGAGGATAAGAGAGTGGCAAAAGGTGACCAAACTCATCCTTTTATAAGAAACCCACCTTCTGTGATACTGAACACCTTCCCACAGTAACAGCATTAATCTGTTCATGAGGGCAGAGCCTCTTAAAGGTCCCCCCACACACACGGTTACAATAGTAATTAAAACTCAACATGAGTTTTGGAGGGGATATTCAAACTATAGCAACCTGTAATTGACTTCACAGCAGTTAATTCACTGTCTTGATGTAGTGGGACATACAGTGTTAAATGAAAATGTTTGACACATTGGTACATATTTAAGGAGGTACTTATTATCCTCTAGAAAGCCATACTTATCTTCCCATTATCTGGCATGGTGATCTAGAAAGCTTTGACTGCATAAAAAATAACTATTAAAAAATCCAGATTAATTGCTGAATCATGAATCACAATTATCCTAACCTGAAGGCTGGGGTGTGGAGCTTGGAAGGGCTATAGAGAGACACAGCTTATTCACTTCTGTTATTTAATGACTCATTGGAGCCTTTCCTCCTCCCTCCCTCCCCCTCCTCTTACATTAAACTGCCATCAGAAGGACAAGGTCTTTTTCTTGTCTAATGCCATTATATGTGCTTTGTTAAGAGACCTGCTTGTGGTGTTAGTTCAGTAATTTCCTGATTTGCCATGCTTCTTCTTGTGAACCTGGCAACATGTTCTATGCTCCTGTGTGGTCTGAACCCTGTAGCTGGAAGGCATCTGTCTGCAAACTGTAAGGTCTTAGTGTCAGGGTAGGAGGAAAGCAGAGGCTGTGGCAGAGAGAGAGAGAAAGAGAGAGAGAGAAATAATATTAGGTCCATTTCTAGTTCCAGTTTAAGAAAGTGTTCAAATCTCCACAGTGTGTGGCTCCTGATAGGGAACATCGGGTCAACAATGGGGTTCTGGCCAAGAATGTGTGGGTTTGTGTGTATGATTCAGTCACCATCTTACTGCAGGCGCTGCTTCCTGTTCTTGAGGCGTCTATAATCATATGTGGATGGCTGTGTGGTTTAGTTTGTTAGGGTACAGTTCTGATTGCTTTCTCTTTTTACCATTTTTTTCCAGGCATAACTTTGTCTCTTTCTTCTGTGTTTGAGCTGTGGAATAGCTGTAGGAGCCTTCTGCATTGTGTTTTACACATCATGCAATTCTACTTCCTTTCATCTCTGAGTCCACATCATGCTTCCGTGCAGCACTGGGGAATAATAAGTGTGATGGGCATAGTGAATAGGTATCTGTGAAGCTCTGTGTGCCAGGCCTTCTGTGAATCCTGCATGTGTTCCCATGCAACCCTTAGAGCAGCCTTCTAAGGTACTGTTACTGTTGCCACCATCTCCACTCTTTTGATGAGGAAAACCATGGTATCCATTGGAAAGATGTTGGATGCCCCTTTTGGATAAAAAGAAACAAACAAAAAACCTAATCATTCTTTTGAGAATAAGGAGTGGGTATGTTGCCTGAATCACAGACATATTTTCTAGGCTGTCTGCTAAGGTGTAAGATTTAGTAGAGATTTTTTTTTTTCTTTTTTTAGAACTGTTACCAAGGAGATGGATTGCCTTCCAAAGGCAAATATGATGAAGAATCCCCCCCACCTTTGGCTACTCTTGTGTTAGAAGAATGTCACTGTACCCAACTGTTTTCCTTGCAAAAAATAAAGATGAACATGTCCTAAACTTTTGTGGTTAGAGAAGTTTACAGCCCTTAGAAAAATGCTACATTTTTAAAAAATGAATTTAAATCCATGCCATTGAGGCTTATCTCTCACACAGTCATTGTTCTGAGGATCCATAGAAGCAACTGCCTTCTGTCTGGTGAAACCAGAGTGGGTGTGGGTCAGATTCAATAACCTTGTGGAGAGAGGATAAAACTGGACTGACAGAAGAACATCAAAGGGGACCCGTTCCCTCTGAAATCCCTGGCAGCTCCAGAGGCCATGAGAATTGAGATGAGAAAAACTCTTCTGTGGTACCTTCTATATGAATGAAATATTTATTAACAACAATGTCCAGAGAATTTTCTTTTTACAGTAATGGCTACAGTTTTGTCAGTTGTAGCCCATCCTTGTTACCATTGATGATGATGGGAATAAGCAAATGTGTTGAAGTTGACATTTTTCAGATTTCATTTTGATTCTAGTCTTTTTTTTCCTAAGCATCCTTTAGCAGAGTTATAGCCAGTTAGTTGGATTTAACTTGCTTAAAGTTTGGTCTCCAGCTGGGTCAGTGGCTCAGCCTGTAATCCCATGCCTTGGGAGTCTGAGGTGAGTGGATTGCTTAAGCCCGTGGGTTTAAGACCTGCCTGGGCAACTTGGCGAGACCTCATCCTTACAATAAATCAAAAATTAACCAGGCGTGGCACCGCACGCCTGTAGTTCCAGCTCCTTGGAAGGCTGAGGCGGAAGGACCGCCAGAGCCCAGCAGGTTGAGGCTGTGGTGGCCGGGAGCAGCCACTGCACTCCAGTCTGGGAGACAGAGTGAGACTCCAACTCAAAAAAAAAAAAAGTTTGGTCTCCTTTTGTTTTTCTGGTTCTTAATTTTAGTAGAGAAGTGAATTTGCTGAGATCTGGCAGTAGATGGAAGAGAGAAAAAATATAGTAAGACCTCACTTAACATTGTCAATAAGGTCTTGGAAACTGTGACTTGAAGTGCAATGATGTGTAAAGAAACCAATTTTTTTCCTCATCAATGTTACAACGAGGCTACATTGAATGAAATGACATTATTTGAGGACCTTCTGTACATTGTTTTGCTTAAAGTTGCAGTTTCCAAGAACCTATGGATGACATTAAGGACTTACTAGAATTATAATCCTCAACTGAAGTGGCTCTGGAGTGTTTTGTGGATTCAAATTTATTGATGAAGTAGGCATTGTAAAAAAAAATTAATAATTTTGTTGAGATGTAACGCACATACTAGGGCCCTGGAAATTTGAAATCAGCTCAGGGACACTGCAGTAGACAGCAGACTAAGTCTTAATGAGAGGCCCCTCAACCTTATTTTTTTGTTTAAATTGGGAGACTCAAAACTTCAGTTTGATTTCATCTTCTCCAAGCTTCAGTTTTCTTACCTATAAAGTAGGGAAAGTAGTACTTGGACCTACCTCCTAATTCCTAATAGGGCTAATTCAAGAATTCAATGAGCTGCTAGTCCCCTAAAGTGCTTTGGTGCACTTCTGGGACAACAAAAGCTCCAGCAGGAGCAGGGAGAAACCCCTTAGCCCAGCCTCATCCACAGACTCACAAAATCTGGGAACCTCATCTTTTTGGTCTGCCCAGTTTTTTTGTTTGTTTTTTTTTTTTTTTGGTGGTGAAAGATTAGTTAATTGAATTGATAATACATTGTCTTGTGTTTGGGACATAAAATAGTTGTTTGAGGTACAGATTAAATCTAGGGTTGCCAGGTAAAATATAGGCCAACCACTTAAATTTGAACTTCAGATAGACAATGAAAATTTCTTAGAATAACTATGTCCCAATATATTCGCTATTTACCTTAAATTTTACTGGTCATTTTGTATTTTTATTTGTGGAATGTGGCAACTCTAATTTAATCCCATTGTTTCCCCTGTTTGGAACCTTTTGACTGCCTTTATGATCACTACAGGTGAGTTCAGGAATTTCAACTAAATTGCAAGGATATGATTTCATTTGTGTCCTCCCTGTAGTCCCTGTCCTTTGTTGTTGCTGGTGGAAACCTGGTCTTTCACAAATACCTCATCATCTATTAAAACTTTGGTGTCATAGCAGCCAAACAGTTTTTAATTATATATATATTGCCTATGTATTAAGAAAGTAATGTTTAAGCAGCTTCAAATCTTAATGAAACTACAAAATATGATTAGGAGATGCATCTATGTATTGGTTGAACAATTGGGTACACATTATGGTGTCCTGAAGAGGCCTTTACAGTCCTGGCTATCTAAAGTGGTATTACTAGTTGGTCAGTTCATTCATAGTCCCTTAATAGTCCATTGGCTAACAGCGACATTTAAAAAAAAATTTAAAGATGTGGGGTACAATTCAGGGTTAGGTATACAAATGTTCATTATGCATGTACCCTTGTTGATGAGGTATGCCTCCTCCTCCCCGGCAGATTTCCACTACTGCCCATCCTGCCCATCCCCCTCTCCAGCAGTTTCCCAATACTGCCAATCTTTTTCTTATGGTATTACAATAATTGTTCAAGGTTTTTATTGGGAAGTATCCCAGAGGGAAATCTTTCTGATGATGCTACCTTCTACTTCAAGGTATTGCTGGATTTGCATTCAGAAGGACTTTGGGAATGGGATGGTGAGAATCTTCTTGCAGGCTGTCACAGTCACCCTGGAGGAGTTAGTGGTCCTCAGGCAGAGACTCCTGATGGCATCCAGTGATGCATTCTTAGGCAACCAGTAGCCAATAGGAAGCCTTATCTGTGGAGGAGTCTAGCAGTGAACATTCCATGTCTGCGTGCCAACAGAGTACATGAGTAGGGAACACACAAACACAAAGGAATAAAGGGCCTGCCTGGTCCTTGATCACTGAGGAATGTGCAGCTTCATAAAGAGATAGGACCGGCATTTATGTATGGAACATTTCCTTCGTCATTTTGTGTTAGCACTGATAGGTGCTTTCTGTGCACTGTCACAGTAACCCTTATAGCAGCCCTGTGAGCAAGGCCCTATTATTATTCTCACTTTCCACATGAGGAAACTGCAGCTTAGGCTGTGTGATGCAGCCCGTAGCAATATAAAGACAGTCTGACCTAAATGTTCCTGTTGTATCTGGTTTCCTTACCAAATATTGCATATATAGATTGTCTCACATGAAATTGACAATATTTAACAGTTTGACCTACAAAACAACAATTTCATATGGTTCAGCCTAATTCAAAGAACTAGACCCAATACTGCGGGTGTCAAAAAAAAGTATACACATTTTAAAAGATGTTACCTATGTATTGCTTTTAGTTTGCTGTACTAGAAGTGTCTGGATGCTGATGGTAACCACTTTGAGCACTTCTTGTAATTGCAGAAGTCAAACATGACTTGCATTTGTCTTTTGTTATAGGTATGTATTGAGTATTACAATTTTTTTTACAGGATTTATTAAGAGTGCAGAAAAGCTTCCACAGTGGTAGGGGACCCAAGGAGGCTACCTGAGTACTACAATTTTAATACAAGATTTTTCCTTTCTTAGAATGTGTATACATTTTCTCTCCCTCTCTTTCTACACACACACACACATGCACACACATATATAATACATAACTTGCTGTTATATAACTATTACACATAACTTGCTGAGGCTGACTGGGGTGAATGAAATATATGGACCTAGGTAAGGCTTATTAGAGAGGCTTCTGGGAAACTAGTTTTCATTCATTCACCCATTCACTCACCCACTCACTAATTGGCTCACTCATTGAGTGGAAACTTAACTAAATTCTGCCAAGCATCTTGTTAAGCGTAGCTTTGAACAGATTGTTAAAGCACGTACAAAACACATACAGCATACAAAACTTCCCTGCTAATCTGTAATCAGTCTCACTTTCACTACCAGGCAACTACTACTCTGTTTTGCATGCTGACTATTTCTGGACATTTCATATAAATGGAACCATGCAATATGTAGTCCTTCATGTATGACTTCTTTCACTGGTCATAATACATATTTTTCAGGTTTATCCATGTTGAAGCATGTATCATTAGTTCATTTCTTTTATAGCTTAGTAGTATTATTGTATGACTGTACCACATTTTATTTTTCTGTTCTCCAGTTCATCGACATTTGTGTTATTGCTACTTCTTGGCTGTTATGTATATTGTTACTATGAACATTCTGTACAAGTTTTTGTGTGGATTGTTTTCATTTCTCTTTGGTAGGTAACTAGAAATGGAATCGCTGGGTCATATGGTAAGTTTATGTTTAACTTGAGCAGGTTTTTGAAGAAGGAGAATTTAAAAAATGGGTATATATGAAGGCTCAAAAGTGGGACTGAGGTTTGGACTGGCCAACAAAGCCACTGTGACCTGGAGTGATGCACAGAATGCAGAAAGATGTGCCAGACATATTTTAAATTGAAGGATTAGCAGGGGATCTGGAGTTAACTAGAGTGGTCCTGATGCTTCTCTCCTTCTGTGAAGGCTCACGCTGCTTCTCTTTGCATATTTGGCAGGTGGGCAAAAGTTCCCCTTTCCATTGCTGTTTTGGACACAGGAATTGGGATGTCATTTTATGACCTGCCAGTGACAATAGTCCTTAACAGGAAAATAGCAGTGCCCACTTCTGAAACATCTATTCCCAAGTGTGGGAAACCAGTCCCACAGTTTTCTCTGAGAAAAATGGACAATATAATATAATGAGATTTCCATAAAACTAAATTTATATGGTGCAGAGGTCTTATTCTGGAAGTGTATCTTTCTTAACTATTTTGGAATAATTCAGACTTTTAAAAAAATTGAGTGATGTTGATACACATTTTTTAAAATAGTTAATACATGGCATAATAAATTATTGGCAACCGAAAGTGTGTGTGTGTGTGTGTTTAGTTATAGCTGGTTGTTAAAATTCTCAAATATGGAGACTGCTGCTCCAGAGAAGGTTTAGGGAAGGCATCTTTGTGTTTTGCCTTCTTCCTCATTTTCTTATATTATTTGGGACTGTGAGCATCTAGAGTGATACATGGGTGAGACCAAAATAAAAGATTAGGGGACCAAGAGAGAATAGTCTTGTACCCCCATTACTTAGACATCTGATGCTGTGTAAATATATGCAGTTGATGGACACATGTCCTCTTCAATCCCTTTAGTATGAAGAAGCCAGAACCACATTCAGGTTAGATTTCTTATGCATGTTTGGAACTAATCAACAGTTGATTCTGCTTGGGATCAGCAGTTGTTTTCTTTGGATATTCTGCTGAGGCTAGAGACTGCAGAAAGGGTAATGTGGTGAGGGCCTTGGGACAGAAAAGCAGCACAGGATCTGAAGCGTAAAGGGAGCCCCTGGGCTTACTATAGAGCGCCTATCTCTAGGTTGGGGTAGGGAGTGGGGTTTTTCCATAACATGATCCTCAAGTATGCATAGCCATTTTCTCCAGTTAATAATGACAATAGTGATGATGGTATGCATGAAATTATTAGCAGTGAAATGCATGAGCCAACACTAGCTAAATGCTTTCAGGCTTGGCATAATTTGACTGTGACAACAACTGTGCTAGATAGGTATGGTTGCTCCATTTATGTGGGAAGTAACTTAGGGTCAGGAATCCTTAGTAGTTTGGTCACTTCACTAGCCACTGGATGAGAGATGCGGAGCCCACTGCCGGTAAGGAGCTAAGCCAGGATTCAGAACCAACCGATTCTTTTAAAACCCCGAGCCTCTCAGATCAGCAGTTTCTACCCTAAATCTTGTTCTGGGAGAGGCCAGCACTTGGTTCAATTGTGCTGTGGTGGTTTTGTGTGTGAAAAGGGAACTGGGAATGGATTCTGGAGGCCGTGCTTAGCAAAATCTCCTGAGGCCGCCTGCATGGTTCTGGTGTGTCTAGCACACTATTTGCTGCCCTTCTGTCTACAGACAGCTCTATTGTTTCAGCCTTGGGAAGTCTTTGCCATGACTGCCCTCCTCACCTCTTTTGTTGATACATCCTCAGAATGTTCAAGTTCACACCCACAGTGCAACCCTGGCTCCTGAGCCTGAGGCCAGAATGTGAGTGTCTGCCCTGGTGCTTATGGGCACCTACGCGACAGAGATCTGTGCTGGGCCATGTACTGGTGGCTTCCCCCTTGCCTGACCTCAGGAACTTTTGACCAGTTATCTTCATGCAGTTCTCAGAGGCTGTATTTTAAATGCTGTGTCATTTCCTAGTGAGGAAAGTGGTTAGAAAAAGAGAAACTGAGCTGGGCTCGGTGGCTCAGCCTGTAATCCCGCGCCTTTGGGAGGCTGAGGTGAGTGGATTGCCTGAGTCCGCAGGTTCGAGACCCGCCTGGGCAGCAAGACCTCATCTCTACAATAAATCAAAAAATCAGCTGGTCGTGGTAGCGCATGCCTGTAATTCCAGCTACTTGAAAGGCTGAGGCGGAAGGATTGCCGGAGTCCAGCAGGAGAGGCTGCAGTGGCTGGGAGCAGCCACTGCACTCCAGTCTGGGCGACAGAGTGAGACTCCAACTCAAAAAAAAAAGAAAAAGAAAAAGAGAAACTGGAAGATTTTCTCCATTTCTCTTATTTTTAAGTTTAAGAATGTATTTTTGGAGAATGTTAATCTGAATGACGATTTGAATCTCTCATCTGTCTGTTAAACTCTAGCGTAATTTGAGGCAGGGAAATCCCGTTCTTTTAACTGGTATCAGATTTTGCTTAGTGGCATTTAAATACTTTCTTCCTTTGTTTTCTTCCTTTCCTCTTTTTTTCTCTGCAGTTTAACATTTGCCTTAGTCTATCCTTAGCAAGCTGTGAGATGTGGCTAGTCTTATTCATGTTTGGTAACATAGTCACCAAGGTATGAATTGGCTAAATAAGGTATTCAAGGTCTTACCAGATTTTTGATTGCTAACCCAGTTGCTTTCCTTGTTATCACTTTGTTGACTAGGCTGGACATTGACAATGAGATTTGAGGCTGGTCAGATTGGGAGGTTCCTCTTAGCTGGTGGCTGAGCTGGTTAGAGCATGGTCCATCTATTTGGGACCTGGGTTGAGCTCCAAGATGGACCAACCAGAAAGAAGCCACACAAAGAAAGAAACTTCTTCTTTCATTGTGAAGCATACCTTAGCCCCTCTCAGCTACTCTGGAAGTTTCTACCCCTGGAGGAGAGATGCAGAGTAGCTTTTCTTAACATGGCTGAAGTCAGAACATATGTCTTTTCCATATATGGCACCTTCCTTATTAAGCTTGTGTCTTTGTACTTTTTAATACTCTGGCACCTTGCCCCTCAGATGGCTTTCCCTTTTATAAGATAAGTGCCTGCATGGCCGGCTGTTCTGATTTTAAGTCATGAGTTTTGACTTTTATCAGAAATTTAGTTTGCTTTTCAAAGGACTTGAGTGAAACTGCATGAAATGGCAGTGTTAAATTTTATAATGTAGAAATGTTAAAATGGAACTCTATAAAATATGTGTTTTTGGTGTCTTTTTAGAATGGTTTTGTGTGCTCTATCAGTCTGTTAGACATTGTTATTACTCAAGTGATCTATGGTCATAATAGAATGACTAGAAATTACAGATAAGCAAAGAGAGAGAGAAAGGAACACACACACACACACACACACACACACACACACAGACACACACTATATTTAAATAAAAGTTCCCCCAAGAGAGAAACCAGGATGTGAAGAACTTTGAACTTCTCAGAGGAGAGGTCAGGTCCGTTGGTGTCAAGTCCTTGTCCTTCCCAGCGTGCTCTGTTCCTCCTTGTTTCAGATGCTAAAGATCGAGGCAGAAGTTGGTGTGCCTGAGCATGTCCTGGAGAAAGTCAAGGTGGCTTTTGGTTTGCTGCCCTTTGCTATGAGCCCAGGTGGTTCAGGTGTCAAAAGTCCTGTTGGGAATCTCCCATCTGTGAGGGGGGCTATGATAAAGGGAAAAATAGTCCTTTGGGGTCTCTTTATTTATACAGTTGCTAGTTCTTAGGCAGATAGAAAAAAATAATTTTTTTTTTTTTTTGAGTTGG
>NW_007238058.1:5169-6804 GCF_000164805.1 Carlito syrichta | reverse complement strand
GCGGGTCTCGAACCCGCGGGCTCAGGCAATCCACTCACCTCAGCCTCCCAAAGGCGCAGGATTACAGGCTGAACCACCGAGCCCGGCTGAAAAAAATAATCTTATAATCATGCTTCCTCTTCACTTACTCCCCATCCTTCTCCTCTCTCCTGTACTGGAGCTGTCCATTCACTCATCAATTTGTTCATCCATTTACTAACTCACTTCATCCATTCATCCATTCGATACCAGTTTACTGTGTGTACTGTGGTCTTTTTTTATTTTTTATTTTTTGAGTTGGAGTCTCACTCTGTCACCCAGACTGGAGTGCAGTGGCCGCTCCAGGCCACTGCAGCCTCAACCTGCTGGGCTCTGGCGATCCTTCCGCTTCAGCCTTCCAAGTAGCTGGAATTACAGGTGCGCGCTACCACGGCCTGGTTAATTTTTTTATTTATTGTAGAGATGAGGTCTTGCCAAGTTGCCCAGGCGGGTCTCGAACCCGCGGGCTCAGGCAATCCACTCACCTCAGCCTCCCAAGGCACGGGATTACAGGCTGAGCCACTGAGACCGGCTATACTGTAGTCTTACTGAGTGCCAGATATTTACTGCCTTTGGCTCTGGGAATGCAGCATGAGCAAGGCAAGTCCCTGCTCTGCTGGAGCTTACATTGGATTGGTGCAGATTTTGGTATCATTGCTTCCCTTTAAGCCTTTCCTTCTACAGTTCTGGATAAGATGTCATGAATTTGCGAGTGAGGGTGTTCGCCTTTCTCCTGGAGCACACTCACTGCCTAGGCTCTGTCCTAGAGCACAGCTCACCCTCAGGTCCACAGCCAATCTGTCACCTGATCATCTCCAAAAGAGAAGGCCAGGAGAAGGCAGCATCTGGCTGACTGAATTCTTCTGAAAATGGGACTTTCCTTTTGTCTGGGAGGGGCAGTAGCTGATCACAGAGCAAGGGGTGCTTGACTTTATAAGAGAAAGAAGGCCTCATTGTGTGTTGTTGTTGGAACAGGTCCGAGACTTCAGTACAATTCATTGGACAGGGCTGAACTAAGCTACCATGACATAAAATAATAGTCAACAGAATAATGTGGAATTTAGGAGAGTATCAAAGGGAGTGCTGTGTTACAGCTCTCTCCGGGCAGAGGGCAGGACTTCAGCCCCAGGTCAAGCCCTGTTGTTAACTTCATAAGGTCTTAATGAAGATGTCTTTTGTGTCTGTGTGTGTCCCTCTCCTCCTCCCCCTTTTCCTCCTCCTCTCTTTCTTTCTCTTGTGTATAGTCATTTAAGGGATTTTGAGAGAAAATTTAAAACCTAACCTCTGTAAACTCTCTTTCTTTTGAGCTATGGCACACCTGTGTGGATGGGCGAGTTGCAGGGATGGGGATATTTGACACAGAGAATTTGGAAAGTTCCAGGAAATCAATATTTCCCAAATTTAATCACTTCTGTCATGATTTTCTGCCACATCGACATAACACCTATTGTTTACATCATGTTTTTCTTCAAGTGTTCTTCTTGAACACTTTTTGTTTAATAAAGGTCTAGTATAATTTGCCCAAAATACAAAGTAACCATACAAATCAGTATGAAGACTCTAGTGTCTGTGTGCCTCCTAAGGTGATTTCATATACCACAAAGCTGTACACTTACC
>NW_007238058.1:1137-3403 GCF_000164805.1 Carlito syrichta | reverse complement strand
TGTGTGTGTGTGTGTGTGTGTGTGTGTGTGTGTGTGTGTGTGTGTGTGTGTGTAGACAGGATTATGTTGTCCAGGCTGGTCTAGAATTATTCCTGGCTTCAAGTGATTCTCCCATCTTGTCCTCTCAAAGTGCTAGAAATTCAGGCAAGAGCCACTGTACCTGGCACATATGGTCTTATCTCTGTGCATGCCTATGTCCCAATCTCATTTTCTTATAAGGTCACCAATCATATTGGATTAGGGTCCACCCTAATGACCACATTTTACTTTAGTTATCTCTTTAAAGGTCCTATTTCCAAATACAGTCACATTCTAAGGTGCTGGGAATTAGGACTTCAACATAAGAATTTTAGAGGATGTAACTCAATCCATAATAGTGTGGGTCAGGAATTTAGTTCTGAAATAGGCTTTTATTACCCAGGCCTTGAATTGCTCAGGTAGGTCTTTGAGGGCCAGCAAGGAGGGCTGAGGGCTAGCTTTAGGCTTGACCGTGGCCTCTGTGGCTACCATTACTTGTTTAGTGAGATCTTGCTGGTGACTGAGGCCAATTGACTGATGATCCTCAGGATGGTTGTCTAGCCCTGAAGTAGGTGGACAGTTTTATCCACAGCAAGTTGGTGAGCATTTACCCTTGTGTCCTAACTACTTCCAGACAGGATTTGAGAGAGAGGAGTGGGAATAGTTGGGGGAAGGATTTGTTGATAGTGAAAGTCCTTCAGACAAGAGTTAGAAGCTTGTCAAGAGTTGGGAATACCATGGCTAGAGCTTTCCAGTAATCTGCAACTCCCTCTCCTTCTGATTAGATGTACTGTACAGACATACCAACTGCCTGCAAGAGCGGTTTGGAATCTGTTGACTTTGGCTGGGATGTAACCTGAGGAGATTCATCGGTTTCCAATTCCTGTTCTCTTAGGATATTAAGTATTGCAATGAACTGGAAGACTTTTCTTTATTAAAAGTGGAGGAAGACTTGGAGTTTTTCTGAAGGAGACCTGGAATAGGACAGTGCTATTCCAGAAGTTTCGCTGCATTTCTTTAGAGATGATTTTATCTTTTTTGCCTTGTCAATATTCAGTAGCTTAAATCTCCAATGCAATAAGGTGAGGTAAATAAGTAAATAAGTCTCCACAAGTGCTGACAGAGCAAGTTAGTGAGGCATTGTAGAACAGTGGTATACTCCAGAGTCCCACTGACCTAGATTCAGAACTTGGCTCCATTGCTTATCACCTGTGTGATGCCAATTATTTAATCTCCTTAGAATTTCTGCTTTCTTATCTGCAACATGGGAATGATATGGGTACCTACCACACTGGATGTTTTGAAGATCAGATGAGAGAATGCATGTAACACTCAATGCTCAGCAGTAATGTTGGTCAGTTGTTAGCCTCTGCTGTTATTATCAGTGCAGGATGATTGATAGGCTGTTTCATAGTCAGTTGGCTAGCTGCTAATTCAAGGGTGAAACAACATTAAATTAGTTATGGGATTACTTTATTTATTTATTTATTTGTTTATGAGACTGTGTCTTGCTCTGCTATACAGGCTGGAGTGCAGTGGCATGATCAAACTCACTGTAACCTTGAACTCGGGTCTCAGGAGATCCTCTCACCACTGCCTTTCAAAATGCTGGGATTATAGGCATGAGCCACCTTGTCTAGCTGGAATTACATGATGTTTATGCTTGGTTTTCTATTTCTAGCTAAGATAACTTACTTTAATATATTTTTAGAGAATAGTACTTATACCTGAAGAAGAAATTTCTTTTAAATAGGAAAGTATTTTTTATTATATTTGGTGTTTTGCTGTAAGTCTAAGATTGGTTAGTTTTACTAGTTAAAAAAAGATGCAGGGTGCTGTAGCTCAAGCATATTATCCCAGCACTTTGGGAGGTCGAGGTGAAAGGATTGCCTGAGCCCACAGATTCGAGAACAGCCTGGGCAACTTGGCTAGACCTCATCTCTACAATAAATCAAAAAATTAGCTGGGCATGGTAGTGTGCACCTGTAGTTCCGGCTACTTGGAAGTTTGAAGTGGATGGATCGCCTGAGCCCAGCAGGTCGACACTGGAGTGGCTGTGAGCGTGCCACTGCACTCCAAACTGGGTGACAGAGTGAGACTCCAACTAAAAAAAAAAAAAGTTTGCTGATTGGTGAAGGTCATGTATTCGTATTCACTCCACACATTTGTTGAGCTGTTCTTGTTACTTTCTTGCACCCTTCCTCTATTTCCTTTGCAGTCTTTGTCCTGGCTTACCACAGGGTCTCTG
>NW_007238058.1:0-874 GCF_000164805.1 Carlito syrichta | reverse complement strand
CAGGCAAGACACTTGGGGTTGGTTTGGAGGAAAAGGGGGCCATAGAAGATCTTGAGCAGAGGGGTGGTGGTGCTTGTGCTTCAAGAGGATGGTATCAGTGTGGTCTGCATGAAGGCAGGACTGGGGGGGAGGGAGACCAGATAGAGATGCTCAGTGTGGGAAGAAGAGGGCTTAAGGAGAAATCCAGCAGAGGGCTGTGAAGTGAGGACAGAGAGAATGTGGATGAGGCTGGGCACTGGGGAGAAGCAGGAGCCTGGGAGAGGGAGGAGAACAAGAAGATGATGGAATTTGGCATTTTGGCTTCTAACGGTTTAATGATTCTTTTAAATGAAGGAGCACAAAAGTACCCAGCATGGTCCAGGAGGTGTGGGAAGTTGTAAATGTTAGTCCTCTTCCCTGTGCCAGAAATAAGGAACTACGACTGAGAAGCAGGTCCTGGGGAGGAAGGAGGGAGAGGTGTGGCGCAGTGTTCAGATGACATGGCTCAGCAGGTGGCTGCAGAGAGCAGGCATGGAATTGGCAAGGGAGCATGGCAAAGGTCACCCTCACAGAGTCACTGTTGAAAACAAGGAGGAGAGAAGGGTTTTGGGTAAAGCCTGGGAGACAATCTCCCTTTGAGGGTAAGAAGAGGAAAGGGTGAGGCATGTGAGAAACAGACGCAGGGAAGGGCCACCAAGAGGATGAGTCTTGAGAGCCTTGGTTCATAAGACAGCTTTCCTTGCTGTAGAGATAGTGAAGGCTGAGAAGCCTGTTGGTAACCCGAGGGTGAGGTTGGGTCTTGGAGTGGGTCTCCATTCAGCCAGTCATCTTTGTTACTCTCGTTCCCAGCCCTGGGCTGCTCTCTAGTAAGTGCCAACCTTTCATGAGGTGGTGT
>NW_007238057.1:0-794 GCF_000164805.1 Carlito syrichta | reverse complement strand
CCAGGTATCTTTTTCACAGAGAGATTTGAGTTCTTCTGGGTATATTCCCAGTAGGGGGATTGCAGGGTCATATGGAAGGTCGATTTTTAGACGTTTTGGGAATAGCCACATTGTTTTTCACAGAGACTGTACTGGAGTCCCTTTCCCATCAATGGTGTAGAAGTGTTCCCTTTTTCCACATCCTCTACAGCACTTACTATTTTTTGAGTTATTGATTATGTTTATTATTACTGGAGTTAGGTGCTATCTCAGGGTAGTTTTAATTTGCATATCTTGAATGACTAGTGAGGCTGTTTCTGCCGACTGCTCATATTATTCTATTGAGAATTGTGTATTCCTATCTTTTGCCCACTTCTAATTTTTTTTTTTTTTTTTTTTTTTTTTTACATTTCAGCACCTTTGAGTTCCTTGTGTATCCTAGATGTTAGGCCTTGTCAGACATAGAGTTGGTAAATATTTTTTCTCAGTCTGTAGGATGTCTCCCTTTCTCTTGATGGTTTCTTTGGCTTTGTTAAAGCCTGTCTGTTTGATGAGGTCCCACTTGTCTATCTTATCTCTTATGGCATGGGTACGTTGGATTTTGATCAGGAATTGGTTGTCAGTTCCATTTTCCATAAGATTGTCTCCTGCGTTATTGCATGTGGTCAGCCAGTTTTTCCAGGACCACTTAATGAATAGGTTATCCTCACCCCAGTTTTCATTGTGAAGGTGTTTCACATCTCTGATTAGGAAGATGCCAGTGTATTTTATTTTTTGTGTGGCTATTGTAAGTGTGACTGCGCTTTTTTTTTTTT
>NW_007238056.1:0-972 GCF_000164805.1 Carlito syrichta | reverse complement strand
CAGTTCACTTAGCTTGCTGCCTACCTCCTAGTCAGCAGGCTAGCCAGCTGACTTAACTAGCTGACTTGAACTGCTAACCTACTGGCTAGCAAGCTGACTTATCTACCTAGCTACCTACCTACCCAGTTTACTAGACAGCTGACAAAACTAGCTAACTTAACCAGCTAACCAGTTTGCTAGCCAGCTGACTTAACTCACTGACATCACTAGCTAGCCAGGTAGCACTCTAGCTGACTTAACCCAGCTACCTACCTTGCCAGTTAGCTAACCAGCTCTCTTAACTAGCTGAATTAATCAGCTAGCCACCTGCTTAGCCAACAGACTTAACTAACTCGCTACCTAGCTAGCCAGCTGGCTAACCAGTTGGTGTAACTAGTTGACTTAACTAGCTAGCCACCTGGCTTGCCAGTTGACTTAAATATTTAGCTAACTAACTAGCCTCCTATCTAGCCAGTTGACTTAAATAGTAAGCTAAATAGCTACTTACCTAGTTAACAAGCTGACTTATATAGTTAACTGCCTAGCAAGCTAGCTGACTTGACCAGCTAAGTAGTTAGCTTACTTGTTATCTAACGTGCTAACTAGCTGACTTAATCATCTGACTTAACTGGATAGCTAATGAGCTAGCTAGCTGGCTTAACCAGCTGACTGAACAAGTTAGCTAACTAGCTAGGTAGCTGACTCATCCAGTTGACTTAACTGGTTAGTTAAATAGGTAGCTAGCCTAGTCAACCAGCTGACTTAACCTGTTAACTAAGTAGCTAGGTAGCTGACTCAACCAGCTGATTTAACTCTTTAGTTAACTAGCTAACTGCCTGATATAACCTACTGACTTAACCCATTAGCTAACCAGCTAGCTAGCTGTCATAACCAGCTGACTAAATTAGAAAGCAGACTTAACTAGCTGACTTAGTTAACTGACTTAGCTACTTATCTATCTGACTTAACTGGCTGACTTAACTAGCTAGCTAG
>NW_007238055.1:0-782 GCF_000164805.1 Carlito syrichta | reverse complement strand
TAGCCAGCTACCTAGCTAGGTAGAGAGTCTATTAATTCAGCTAGCTAGCTAGCTGGCTAACTATTTAATTCAGCTAGTTGAGTCAACTGGATAGTCAGATGGTTAGCTGGTTAAGTGACCTATTTAAGTTATCTGACTAGCCAGCTGGCTAGCTAGGTAGTAATCTAGTTAAGTCAGCTGGCTAGCCAGCTGGCTAGCCAGTTAAATCAGCTAGTTAATTCAGCTGTCTTTCCAATTGGCTAGCTAGGTTGTAGCTGGTTAATTCAGCTGGCTAGCCAGCTGGCTAGCTGGTTAAGTCAGCTAGTTAATTCAGCTGACCAGCCAGCTGGCTAGCTAGTTAAGTCAACTAGTTAAGTCTGCTGGCTGGCCAACTTGCTACCTATGTACCTAGCTAGTTAAATCAGCTAGTTAAGTCAGCTGGCTATCTAGGTAGCTAGCTAGTTATGTCAGTTAGTTAAGTCAGCTGGCTAGCCAAAGTCAGTTAAGTCAGCTGGCTAGTCAGCTGCCTATCAGGGTAGCTATCTCATGAAGTTAGCTGGCTAGGTAGCTGGCTAGCTAGATAAGTCACCTTGTTAAGTCAGCTCACTGGCTAGCAGGTGAGCTAGGTAGTTAGGTAGTTAAGTCAGGTGGCAAGCCAGCGGGCTATGTAGGTAGTTAGCTAGTTATGTCAGTTGGCTAGCTATTAGGTATCTAGTTATGTCAACTAGTTAAGTCAGGTGGCTATCCAGCTGTCTAGCTAGGTAGATAACTAGTTAAGTCGGCAGGCTATCCAGCTGGCTACG
>NW_007238054.1:0-323 GCF_000164805.1 Carlito syrichta | reverse complement strand
TTTCCATTGCATTAAATTCGAATCCATTCCTATCCTATCCATCCATTTACATTCTTCTCCATTCCATTCCGCTCCATTCCATTCCATTCCATTCTTTTCTTCTACTTTCCATTACTTTACAATCATTCCATTTCATTTTTCTACTTTCCCTTCCATTCAATTTTATTCCATTCCATTCTTCTCCTTAAATTTCATTACCTACTTCTCCATTCCATTCCTCCCCATTCCATTCCTCTCCATTCCATTCCATTCCATTCCATTTCATACCTCTCTGCTACATTCCATTCCATTCCTTTCCTCTCCATTCCATTCCATTCCTCTCC
>NW_007238053.1:0-800 GCF_000164805.1 Carlito syrichta | reverse complement strand
AATAAGAATATGAACTTCAGAATTTGACACTAATTCACATATCTTTTAAGCAATTTGTTATCTTTATTAACATATGTGTGTGTATATATATATACACATACCTTAATTATATTTAGTCTTAATACACATAGTAATCCAACAAGAGGGAAGTATTTTATAGAGCAGTTTAAAAAAATCAAGCAGAACCTGGATGGACTTAGAGTCTATCATACTCAGTGATCTATCACAGAAACAAAGAACTGAGCACCACGTGATCTACTCATAAGCGAAACCTGAACAGTTATCATAATACTGCAAGAAAGAGATTGGCAGTAGCGGGAAACTGCGGGGGTGGGGCACTTCACTTCATCCGTGAGGGCGCCTGATCTCAAGCCAGATGACCACAGCGAGGCCCAAACGTTACCTGTGCCGTGACCATATGTATACCTAACCCTGAACTGTACCCCACATCTTTAAAACAAAAATTAAAAAGAAAATAAATAGATAAATATGCATACTAATAGAAGACAAAACAAATTCTGAAAGAATCCCATGTTGATTTTCACAAAGACACTGATGACGAATACCACTGATAACCACAGTACAAAACACATGTTTTGCAGCCAAGAGGCAACTTGCTTAAAATGGTGCTGATGTGCCAAAGAGAATCACATAACTATCAATATCACTCATTGCTCACATTTTTGAGACAGCATTTTGTTTTCTTTTTGAGTTGGAGTCTCACTCTGTCCCCCAGACTGGAGTGCAATGGCCACTCCCAGCCACCGCAGCCTCGACCTGCTGGCTCTGGTGATCCTTCC
>NW_007238052.1:0-798 GCF_000164805.1 Carlito syrichta | reverse complement strand
CACTTTAATTTTGTGTTTTTATTAACCCTGTTAAAGTACACAGCAAACAACATTCAGCATCTATTTTTTTCTGGAGACAGAGTGTCACTTTGAAGATTCAAAATCTTTATTATTGACAAAGTGCTAAGGAACCATTTCTAACCCAGAATTTTTATAAAATCATTCTTTTTTTTTTTTTTTTTGAGTTGGAGTCTCACTCTGTCGCCCAGACTGGAGTGCAGTGGCTGCTTCCGGCTACCGCAGCTTCGACCTGCTGGGCTCCGGCGATCCTTCCGCCTCAGCCTTCCAAGTAGCCGGAATTACAGGCATGCGCTACCACGCCCGGCTGATTTTTTGATTTATTGTAGAGACGAGGTCTTGCTGCCCAGGCGGGTCTCGAACCTGTGGGCTCAGGCAATCCACTCACCTCAGCCTCCCAAAGGCGCAGGATTACAGGCTGAGCCACCGAGCCCGGCTGTTTTTGTTTTTGTTTTTCTTTTCTTTTTTTTGAGTTGGAGTCTCGCTCTGTTGCCCAGACTGGAGTGCAGTGGCCGCTCCCAGCCACCGCAGCCTCGACCTGCTGGGCTCCGGCGATCCTTCCGCCTCAGCCTTCCGAGTAGCCGGAATTACAGGCGCGTGCTACCATGCCCGGCTGATTTTTTGATTTATTGTAGAGATGAGGTCTCGCTGCCCAGGCGGGTCTCGAACCCGCGGGCTCAGGCAATCCACTCACCTCATCCTCCCAAAGGCGCGGGATACAGGCTGAGCCACCGAGCCCGGCTGTTTTTGTTTTTGTTTTTGTTTTCTTTTTTTTTGAGT
>NW_007238051.1:0-991 GCF_000164805.1 Carlito syrichta | reverse complement strand
ATTTAAGGAGGAGCTGATACCAATCCTACTGAAGGTATTCCAGGTGATTGAAAAATATGGTATGCTCCCCATATCATTTTACGAAGCCAAAATCACATTGATACCCAAGCCAGGTAAAAATCCTGCAAAGAAAGAGAATGACAGGCCAATATCTTTGATGAACATAGATGCTAAAATTCTCAACAAGATCCTAGCAAACCAGATTCAGCAATACATCTCAAAAATCATCCATCATGATCAAGTAGGCTTCATTCCTGGGATGCAAAGTTGGCTCAACATTCGTAAAACCATAAATGTTATTAAATACATCAACAGATGTCAAACCAAAAACCACATAATGATATCATTAGATGCAGAAAAAGCTTTTGATAAAATCCAGCACCCCTTCTTGATAAAAACCCTTGAACATCTAGGCATACGGGGAATATACCTCAAAATAGTGAAAGCGATCTACGAGAAACCCACAGTGAGCATACTCCTAAATGGACAAAAATTAGAACGCTTTCCCCTGAAAACTGGAACAAGACAAGAATGCCCACTCTCACCCCTCCTGTTCAACATAGTATTGGAAATCCTGGCTCGAGCTATCATAGAAGAGAAGGCAATCAGGTGTATCCAAATAGGAAAAGAGGAAGTCAAGTTATCTCTCTTTGCAGATGATATGATTGTGTACCTTGAAAACCCAAGAGAATCTGTGAAAAACCTCATTACACTGATAAAGGCCTTTGGCAAATTCTCAGGTCACAAAATAAATGTACAAAAGACAATCACATTTCTCTACACCAATAATAAACAAACAGAAACCCAAATAAAAAACACAATTCCATTCACAATAGCCCCCCAAAAATGAGATACATTGGCATTTTCCTAACCATAGACGTGAAAGACCTTTACAAGGAAAACTACAAACACTGCTCAAAGAAATCAAAGTTGACACAAACAAGTGGAAAAATATCCCATGCTCATGGATTGGAAGGATCAACATTGTGAA
>NW_007238050.1:0-1506 GCF_000164805.1 Carlito syrichta | reverse complement strand
AAATATTTGAAGACTGCTCATCTGACAAGGGATTAATATCCAAAATGTATAAAGAGTTCAAACAACTCAATAGAAAAAAAATCTGATTTTAAAATGGGCAAAATATTTGAATAAATATTTTTGAAAAGAAGATATACAAATGGCTAGCAGGTATGTAAAAAAATGCTCAATATCACTAATCATCAGATGCCTTAAAAATCAAAACAATGAGGTATTAATTTCCTTCAGTTAAAATGACTTTTATAAAAAAACAGGTAATAACAGATTCTAGTGAGGATTTAGAGAAAGGGGAACTCTTGTACACTATTGGTAGAAATGTAAATTAGCACAGTCACTATGGGAAAACAGTATGGAGGTTCCTCAAAAAACTAAAAACCGAACTACCATATGATCAAGTCATCTCACTCCTGTGTATATAACCCCATCCCCCAGCAAAGAAAACCAGTATATCGAAGAGTTATCTGCACTCTCATGTTTATTGCAGCACTATTTACAATAGCCAAGATATTAAATCAACCTAAGTGTCCATAAATAAATGAATGGATAAAGAATATGTGGTACATATACACAATAAATGTTATTCAACCATAAAAAAAGAATAAAACTGTATCACTTGCAACAGCATGGTTACAACTGGAGCATATTATGTTAAGTGAAAGAAGCCAAGAACAGAAATATAAATATTGCATACTCTCACTCATATATGGAAGCTAAAAAATAATTGAACTCGTGAAGATAGAGAGAAGAATGATGATTACCATAGTGAGGGGGGAGGGTTAAAGAGGGAATGGTTCATGGGTACAAAAGTACCGTTAGATAGAAGAAAAAATTCTATTGTTTGGAAACATAATAGGGTGACTATAGCTAAGAAAAAATTTATTGTATCTTTCTTTCAAAATAACTAAAAGAATGGAAGTAGACTATTCCTAGGTGACTTTTATCCTAATTATCCTGATTTGATCCTTACACATTAAATGCTTGTATCAAAATATTGCATGTACCCCATAACTATGTACTATGATGGATTCATAATAAAGAACTAAAATAAAGAGAATTGTAAAAGAATATATATTTCTCATGTCCACAATAAATAAAATTGAAGTTTCTTCTAGCAAATACACTTTCAGAAATGCAGTTGTGAGAAAATTTCCACTTTTCTTATTAATTTCATGGGTGTTAAAAATTTTAGACTGTGGACATTGGACTATGGTAAAGAGAATAGTTTCAGGATGTGGTAGATTGTTAAATGACCACAATTCTTCATTTATCTAATGAATCGGCAGATAGGTTTCTCCAACCTTTGAATATGGATGAGCTCCATGAATTGGTTTGATCAATAGTAGAATAGCAAATTGATACACATGCAGAGACTTGAAGAGTATTTGCATAATAGGATTTGGCCATTTTCCACCTTGTTACCACCACCATATAAATAACTTGGGTAACCTGACTGATGATGAGAGACACATGGCTCAGTTACCCCGTCTCTCCATATAGCAGCCAACC
>NW_007238049.1:0-637 GCF_000164805.1 Carlito syrichta | reverse complement strand
TCTCAAAAAAAAAAAAAAAACAGAATTTGAATTATATTGACTACAGTAAGCTGGAGTCGGATATATAGAAAATCCTCAAAGTTTTTAAGGGTTATTTTTTCTCAGTAAAAGGGCCACTAACTTAGATTAAAAGGAGCTGAGATTATGAACATTTTAAAACATCTTCTGGATCTTAATTTTCTTTGAGAGAAAGCAGGCAAAGAAAGCTACTCAGTGCAAACAGAGGCAATTTTTATAGAAAAATAATAACATAAAAATAACATTTAAAAAATAACATTTCAGAAGATAAGAGTCAAGAGCTTGAAGTCCATGGAGAATAATGAACTAAGAAATCACTCCCGAAGAACAGTTAGGAATTTTGTACCAGGAAGTTACTTCTATGGAAAAGAACTAGGTCCTAACAAAGAAACACTCTCTAACTGTAAGTCAAAAGACCTGATAGCATATGCTCTGTGACATTTCAAAATTGCTAATGAATGAGTGCCTGTTCTTTTTTTACAGTGAAAAAGTCCATTGTAATTGATCTCTTCTCAACCTTGTATGTGTGGGACAGAATAACTTGCATATTTAGTTTCTGGTTTCTTTAGTTTGTAGGAACAAGAAGAACACATCCAAAGAAACATACTCACACCTTATT
>NW_007238048.1:0-1075 GCF_000164805.1 Carlito syrichta | reverse complement strand
ACTAGTGTGTCGACTAGTTAGGTTAGGTAAGCTAAGTAGTCTGCCGACTCGTCGGCCGACTAATTATGTAGCAAACTAGCCAGCCAACAATTTAAATGAGTGAGCTAGTGGGCCAATTAGTCAATGAATTAGTTAACCCAGCTAATTAGTCGGGTGAGTAGTCAACCATCTTGTTAAACCAGCAAACACATTGGCCGAGTAGTCAGCTAATGTGCTAAACCAGCTAACTAGATGGCAGACTCGTCAACCAACAAGTTCATTCACCTAAATAACTGGTTACCCAATTAGTTAAGTCAGCTAGTTAACTCGTTTACCAACTAGTTAAAACAGTTATCTAACTCATTAATCATCTTTTTAAGTCAGCTAGCTGTCTCGTTAGCCAACTAGCTGTCAGCTAGCCAAGAGTTAGCTGACCTAATAGAAAGTGAGTGAGCCCGGTAGTTAGCTGAACAGCTAGCTGAGTTGCTAGTTCACTAGTTGGCTAAGTAACTAGCTGATTTGCTAGCTGACTTAAATAGCTACTGACTAGCTAGCTGGCTATCTTGCTGATATAACTAGCTAGAAAACATGTTAACTAGCTGCCCAGCTGGCCGACTTAACTAGCAAGCTAACTGGCTTGTTAGCTGGCTAGCTGACTTTACTATCTAACTGAGTAGCTAACTGAGTAGCTAGCTGACTTATCTAGCTAGCTGACTAGCAAGCTGTTTACCTAGTTGACTTAAGTAGCTACCTGAATAGTTAGCTGACTTGCTAGCTAAATTATATAGCTAGCTGACTAACTAGCTGACTTAACTAGCTGACTAACTAGTTGGTTGGCTAGTTGGCTAGCCAGTTGACTAAACTAAATGGCCAGCCAGCTGGCTTATCTAGCTAGATACCTGGCCAGCTAGCTGCCTATGCCAATGGACAGCTAGATAGCGGGCTGGCCAGCTGCCTAGCCAGTAGGCTTAAATAGCCACCCGACTGGCTGGACAGTTGGATAGCCAGCTGGCTTAACAAACCAGCCACCCTGCTACTCAGCACTCTAGCCAGCCGGCTTAACTAACTGGCCACCTAACTGACCTGCTTGCTCACC
>NW_007238047.1:0-541 GCF_000164805.1 Carlito syrichta | reverse complement strand
ACATTTAAAACCTGAATCACTAAAAATTTCAATCCTGAAATTGATCTGATAGGTTCAGCATGAGGACAACAAATCAGTTGAATCCCTGAGAAAAATTTCTTGACTCCCTATCTCTTATATTTTATGAAGGGATAATGATAGGAAAAATTGTATCATTAACATTATTGGAAATTAGGTATTTCTTTGACACTAAGTTGTTGTCAGTTTAGTGGCAAAACTGCCAAAGACAAAAGTCACAAGTAAGAGGCCATCGTTGGATGAGGGTTGTATGATACCACCATGGCTGACACATCATAGACTGGATCGTTGCTCTTAGTCAAAAGGTGCCAGCAGCTATAGAATCTGTTTTCTCCTTTTTCATCACTGACACCTTGATGCAACTTGACCTTATTGCTCAGTGTTGAAAGGGAAGTGAGAGCTGAAAAGCAACTCTTTTGCATGCTTAATTTTTGGAAAAGTACCAATAAAAAGGAAGTTAACCTGGAATACTCTTAAAATTTTTAATTTGGAATGGATTTACAGAAAAATTACAATAATAGTT
>NW_007238046.1:0-765 GCF_000164805.1 Carlito syrichta | reverse complement strand
CTACCTCATGTATTTTATGAAATTTTAGTACTTTAAATTCTACCTCAGACCCCGTAGAATTAGGCATATGTCGGGTTTTAGGCAGTGTTTGTATTTAGAACTCTTGGGTTAAGCATTGTCAGCCCCAAGTTAGCAGACTAACTTGTGCTTTTACAACGGGATGTAAATGATAAAGCAATAAGACCTTTTCAGACATTCCTACAAGGTGGCAGCAGACTCAGAGGCGCCAGCTGCTCTCTATCACCGGTTTTTATACCAGTGATAATTTACATGCAGTGGCTATGTAAACCTGCAGGGAACAAAGACTTTTATAAAAGTAACCGCCTTGCTATAATAAGCTTGTGATATTTTATAAATTCCCAGATTTAGTATATGATTTTCTACCCCACATTCACTGTATGGGTTTGCAGCATTCATATTTAAAACTTTGTTAAGTCTGGCTTTTGTTGTCCCATAATGACCATGTTATGTTATGTAAAAGTTAAGCAAACAAGCTTTCCTAAGCATACCTTGGGATCGAAACTTAAAGGGCTAATGTAACCCTTTGCCTGCCGGCTCAGGTTACTTCATATGCAGGGACCTAACTTATCTAACATTCCACTTGGCCCATTACGTGGGTTTCTGTCAATCACGGGCAGCACCCACCAATATCAAGTGTTCCCGTACCCATTAGGAGAAATTACCCAATCATGTAAAATCAAGTTTGGAGTTCTTTCCCCTCCCTGTGTATTTGTGCATAAAAACTGCTTGCCATTATGAATCGGG
>NW_007238045.1:0-3968 GCF_000164805.1 Carlito syrichta | reverse complement strand
TCAACCTGCAGGGAACAAAGACTTTTATAAAAGTAACCGCCTTGCTATAATAAGCTTGTGATATTTTATAAATTCCCAGATTTAGTATATGATTTTCTACCCCACATTCACTGTATGGGTTTGCAGCATTCATATTTAAAACTTTGTTAAGTCTGGCTTTTGTTGTCCCATAATGACCATGTTATGTTATGTAAAAGTTAAGCAAACAAGCTTTCCTAAGCATACCTTGGGATCGAAACTTAAAGGGCTAATGTAACCCTTTGCCTGCCGGCTCAGGTTACTTCATATGCAGGGACCTAACTTATCTAACATTCCACTTGGCCCATTACGTGGGTTTCTGTCAATCACGGGCAGCACCCACCAATATCAAGTGTTCCCGTACCCATTAGGAGAAATTACCCAATCATGTAAAATCAAGTTTGGAGTTCTTTCCCCTCCCTCTGTAATTGTGCATAAAAACTGCTTGCCATTATGAATCGGGGCTCTTGTCCCTGAAGCTGCTGCTTCGAGCGTGTGTTTGCATCGGAGCTGGCTCTTTGTGGTCTCTATCTCTCTCATTAGAGTCCCGGGTTCAAAATTTGGAGGTCCCACCGAGACTTTCAGAGACCTCCTAGACTCCAACCCGAAGGGTCTTAGCCAGTGAGTATGTGCATGCGCGCTTCTGGTAGGATATCGATATCCATTTTGTACGGTCGGAATAAGGTAGAGTGGATGCACTCTAAGACCCTCCCGGCCAGAGGTCTTGGGAGACGTCCCTCTATCTCAGAGGGAGCCTAAGCTGGCTCTTTGTGGTCTCTATCTCTTTCATTAGAGTCCCGGGTTCAGCAATGCCAGTGTATTCCACCTGGGTGACAGGTTGAGACACCTACTCAAAAGAAAAATAGAAACAAAATGCAAAATTGTGAGCACTCACATTGAAGAGTCACTTGGAGCAACTACTCAAATCTCTATTTTTTCCCAGGTAGAATTCACAAAGCAATGTATTCGGATTCTGGTTCAAATTGCACTCAATGTAACAGACCACAAACTCTTATTACTCACTCTGCAAAATAAAACAGGAAAATAAGATTTTTTAAAACAAATGGAATATAAAACTACATTTTTTCCTGAAATCTACTTTTCTTTTGCCTTTTTGAATTTTATTTTAAACTTTTCAACCACTACTGATCAATACATTTTGCTGCTAATGGAAAACTATAGTTGAAATAAGTGAATGAATCTTTCCAAGTTGACAAACACAGGGAGAGGTGGTGCTGACTGAAACACAGACATGCCTGACTCAAGTGCCATGTCAGGCCATTCTTTCCCTTGGACATTCCCCCTCTCCCATCCTGCTCACTGAGTTTCTTGGTGACCACACTCTCCAGAGACCCTGCACTTGCTCTCCCATGTGTTTTTTGCTTCCTACGTTCTTACACCATCTCCCTGGGGTGGGTTTTCCTTGTCCTTTGGGATTGTTTTCCTTTCCTCACAAGTGGAAGATAATCCACAGAACAGAAATCATTTCTCCCTTTTCCCCTAAGGACCAGTAATTTGTCTGAAATTGCCCAGAATCCAGTCACCTAACAAACTCAAAGAAATGTCTTCTGAAATACTGAGAGGAAAACAAAACTTAACCAACCATCAATGTAACAGTGAAATGACAATAGAGTAACAAAATGAGCTCCATTTTAGATGCAAGCAGTCTCTTACCTCTGTCTGGTCTTGCATGTAGCAAAAATAATCTTGAAATGCTAAAACTGTCCTGGTGAGGTGGCTCATGTCTGTAATCCCAGCACTTTCAGAGGCCGAGGCTAGAGGATTTCCTGAACTCACGGGTTTGAGAGCATACTGGGCAACTGGGCATTGTCTTCTCTCTACAACGAAGCAAACAGTAACCTGGATGTGGTTGGTTGTGCCTGTAGTTCTGGCTACTTGGGAGGCTTAGGCAGAAGGAGCACCTGAGCCCAGCAGGATAAGGCTGCAGAGGCAGAGTGAGACTCCAACTCAAAAATCAAAAGCAAAAAGAAATACTAAAAAGATGAGGTAGGAACAAGTATACAGGTGACCAGACTAACTCTGAGAAAGGGGGAGTATGTGCACTAAATCTGTTTGGTTAAATTTAAAAAAGACCATGAACCAAGGACTTCATGACTTTTCAGGACTCCCTCTGGTGCCCAGATGTCTGCAGTTCTTGATCTCGGCTCCCTCTGTCCCTATGGCCTGGGGAAAAAAACACGCAAATGCACAAACAACACATTTTGGGTAGTTAGGATGCCGGTCTTCATTTTGTTTTTTAGTCATTGTCTCACTCTGTAGCCCAGCCACGACCTGCCAGACTCAGGAAATCCTTCTACCTTAGCCTTTCAGGTAGCTGGAAGTACAGGCACGCATTGCCACACCGGCTAATTTTTTGACCTATTGTAGAGACGAGTTCTTGCCAAGTTGCCCAGTTAGGTCTCAAACCTGCAGGCTCAGGTAATCCTCTCGCTTTGGCCTCCCAAAGTGCTGGGATTACAGGCTTGAGCCACAATGTGATCTCCTTTCAAATATTTAAACTTTATTTGTTGTATGAGATTCCAATAATTCTTACATCAGTTTTGGGAGTGTACATTTTACAGAAGTTATTTTTTGCTTTTAGTTTCTAATTTATTACTACAAAGTTATTTATATTACCATCTAGGGCCTTAAAAACCTCTATCAATAGTTGTTTTTTTTTTTTTTTGAGTTGAGTCTCACTCTATCAATAGTTTTTATACTGTTTATTCTTAAGCATGTCTTTTCACATTTTTCTTAACATTGTGCTAGCATTGTGTATTTTAGATATAATTTATTATTTTTTATCCTATTTTATGTGGATTTTTTTCTTTTTTTGAGTTGGTTGGAGTCCCATTCTGTCACCCAGGCTGGAGTCCAATGACATGTTCCTGGTCACCGCAGCCTTATCTGCGGAACTCAGGCCATCCTTCCACCTCAGCCTTCCAAGTAGCTGGAACTACAGGAATGCATTATCATGCCTGGCTAATTTTTTGATTTATTGTAGAGACGAGGTCTTGTCAAATTTCCCAGACTGCACTTGAACCTCTGAACTCAGGCAATCCTCTCACCTCGGCCTCCCAAACTGCTGGGATTACAGGCATGAGACACTGCCCCCAACCATTGTGTAGTTATTGTTCTGCATTTTATTATGTACACACTTTATTATTATACATTATTTTCTCCTAGCCTATGCTGTTTTTATAAATTCCAGATGTTGACATTGCTCACATATTGTAAAGTATCTTGTACATTAGAGACTGAATTTGCAGCTGTCATAATACTCTTGAAGAAAATATAGTATGCAAATCTTATGTGAAGAATTTCATTTTTTAATAAAAATATAATTATTTAAGAATATTGTAGGCTGGGTGTGCTGGTTCACACCTATAATCTCAGCACTGTGGGAGGTGAGAAGATTACCTGAACCCACGGGTTCAAGACCAGCCTAGGCAACTTGGTGAGACCTCATCTCTACAATAAATCGAACAATTGACCGGGCATAGTGGTGTGTGCCTATAGTTCCAGCTACTTGGAAGGCTGAGACATAAGAATCAACTGAGCCCAGCAGGTTGAGGCTGCAGTGGCTGTGATCATGCTGCTGCACTCCAGCTTGGGTGACAGAGTGAGACTGCAACTCAAAAAAAAAAAAAAAAAAAGGATATTGCACAGTTCTCATTTTTAATATTTTAGATCCTTTAATATCACATTTCAGAAAATATTACTTAATATGAAGCAAAGCTAATCTCTTTGATTAAAATATTTTATATCCATTAAAAGTTTCTTCTGCCAGTTGTGGCCCAAGCCTGTAATCCCAGCACTTTCGGAAGCTGTTGTGAGAGGATTGCCTGAGCTCAGTGGTTTGAGACCAGCCTATGCAACTTGGAGAGACGTGGTCTCTACAATAAATCAAAAAATAAGCTGGGCTTGGTAGTGTGCACCGGTAGTTCCAG
>NW_007238044.1:0-867 GCF_000164805.1 Carlito syrichta | reverse complement strand
GGCTACCCAGCTGAATTAACTAGCTAGCGACCTTGCTAGCCAGATGGGTAGCCACTTGAATTAACTAGCTGACTTAACCAAATAGCCAGCTGGCTAGCCAGCTGACTCAACAAGGTGACTCATCTCATTAGCCAGCTGGAGAGCCAGCTGATTTAACTAGCTGAAATCACTAGCTAGCCAGGTGGCTAGCCAGCTGATTTAACTAGTAAGCTACCTATATATGCCACTGCCTTCCCAGCTGACTTAACTACATAGCTACCTAACTAACCAACTGGCAAGCGAGCTGACATATATTGGTAACTTAAGTAGCTAGCCAGCCAGCTGATTTAACTAGCTAGCTATCCAGCCAGGCAGTTGGCTAGCCAGCTGATTTAACTAGCTGACTTAACTATCTAGCCATCTGACTTAACTGGCTGACAGAACTAGCTCACTACCTAAATTCCCAGTTGACTTTACTAGCTGAAATTATTAGCTTGCTATATACCTAGCTATGACTTAACTATCTAGCTACGTAGCTACCCAGCTGACTTAACTAGCTGAAATAACTAGCTAACCAGCTGCCTAGCCAACTGACTTGACTAGTTTATAAGTAACTAGTGAGCTTGCTAGCCAACTGACTTAACGAGGTGATTGAACTATCTAGCCAGGTGGTTAACCAGGTGGCTTAACTAGTTGATTAATGAGCTAGGCAGCTGGACAGCCAGGTAACTAAACTAGCTGACTCATCTATTTATCCAGCTAGCTGGTCAACTGACTTACCTAGCTGTCTACCTCTCTAGCCATCTCGATAACCAGATGACTTAAATAGATGACTTAATTAGCTAGCCAGTTGGCTAGCCAACTGACTTAACTATGTCACTACATAGG
>NW_007238043.1:0-792 GCF_000164805.1 Carlito syrichta | reverse complement strand
TAGCTAGCTAGCTAGTTAAGTCAGCTAATTAAGTCAGCCAGCTAGCTTGTTAAGTCAGCTAGCTAACTACATAGCTAGGTATATAGCAAGCTAATAATTTCAGCTAGTAAAGTCAACGGGGAATTTAGGTAGCTAGCTAGTTCTGTAAGCCAGTTAAGTCAGATGGCTAGATAGTTAAGTCAGCTAGTTAAATCAGCTGGCTAGCCAACTGCCTGGCTGGATAGCTAGCTAGTTAAGTCAGCTGGTTGGCTAGCTACTTAAGTCACCAATATATGTCAGCTCGCTTGCCAGCTGGTTAGCTAGGTAGCTATGTAGTTAAGTCAGCTGGGAAGGCAGTGGCATACATAGGTAGCTTACTAGTTAAATCAGCTGGCTAGCCACCTGGCTAGCTAGTGATTTTAGCTAGTTAAATCAGCTAGCTCTCCAGCTGGCTAATGAGATGAGTCACCTTGTTGAGTCAGTTGGCTAGCCAGCTGGCTATTTGGTTAAGTCAGCTAGTTAATTCAAGTGGCTACCCATCTGGCTAGCAAGGTCGCTAGCTAGTTAATTCAGCTGGGTAGCCTGTTGTGTAGCTGGTTACATCAGTTGGTTAATTCAGCTGGCTATTCCCCTGGCTAGGTAGGTAGCTAGCTAATTAAGTCAGGTGGCTAGCTAGATGGCTAGCTAGTTAAGCAGGCTGGCTAGATGGTTGGCTATCTTGTTAAGTCAGTTAGTTAAGTCAGCTGGTTCACCAGCTGGCTAGCTATTTGGCAGGCAAGTTAAGATGGCTGTTTAGCAGGCTGGTCATGTAGG
>NW_007238042.1:0-796 GCF_000164805.1 Carlito syrichta | reverse complement strand
ATGTGACAATGGAAGCACATGTTGGAGTGATATGTTTTGAAGACAAGTAATTGAATGTAAACCAAGAACTGCAGGTAGACTGGGCAACATGGAAAAGAAGAGATTCTCTCCTAGAGTCACCAGATGGAAATAATCCTGCTGACACCTTGATTAGTTGCCCTTATCACAGTTCTGTTTCCAGAAATACAATAAATTTATATTTTAAAACTTACTGCTATAGCAGTAAGAGAAAATGAATGCAGTAAAAAGAAGTATTTTCATTATTATATTTTCAGGGGACATTATTCTTTTTGTTTGTTTGCTTATTCTGTTTAAAAATATGTAGAGTATTGAGCTAGCAATACCCTCAATTACTAGCCTGTTGAACACCTACTTGGGATTATTTCATTGAGTTCTAGTTTTCTTTTTCAGTCTGATTGCTAGTCTCTTCCAGATGCCCGCCACCATTGGGATATATTTTAATTGATTTGACCTGTGTCCTTGGGAATGGATTCTATAGTATATACCAATTATATTTTGTTTATTCGTTCTCCATATGTCAAAAACCACAAGTTTCAGCTCTCAAATATTATAGGTAATGTTAATATCATATTAAAAATTTCTCCTGGGAGTGCAATTATAAAGCCTTAGGTTATAAGCTTATTTCATTCTATAAACTGTTGTCTGCCGGGCTCGGTGGCTCAGCCTGTAATCCCGTGCCTTTGGGAGGCTGAGGTGAGTGGATTGCCTGAGCCCACAGGTTCGAGACCCGCCTGGGCAGCGAGACCTCATCTCTACATAATAAAAAATCAGCCGG
>NW_007238041.1:0-3838 GCF_000164805.1 Carlito syrichta | reverse complement strand
ATTCTTTCCCCATCCCCCAGCCCACCATCAGCTGCACTGGTCCGAGGCCCAGGGACCTTTGATCCCACGAAGGGCTGGATATTGCATCCCCTGGCTGCTGCTGTTCCATCATACGTGACTCCCACCTGTGTGCGAGTCTCAGGTCCCAGCCCCCTCCCTGGCAACATTGTCTCTTGCCCAGCACCCAGTACCAAGTCGCCAGTCACTCAGGGAGGCCCTAGGTGCCCGACTCTCAGAGACACTGGTCCCATTTCTGGCTGAAGTATCCTGTGGGGGACCCAGGGCCACACTCGCCACTCACTGTCTGCCCTTTGGAGCTTTGGAGCTCTGGAGCTCTGGGCCCACCCTGGCTGAGGCACTCAGCATGTGATCCCAAGTTCGGGGACCCAGACAAGCAGAGAGAAACAGATCTGCAAAAGTGAAATTGCCACCTTGCCCATTCTCCAGGCAGAGATTTCCATTGTCCCGCCCACCTATCAACAACCCCCACCTCGGTTTCTAAGGTAATGTCACTAAACAGGAGACAATGCCCCACTCCTATGCTGAATCAGAAAAAGCAACTCCCAGGAGCAGACTAAAGCAAAACAAAAGCCCAAACTGCGAGTAAATCTAGCTGCCTGCAATGAAAAACAAAGAGGAGAGGCTGGAGTGACTTTAGTCTGATCTCTTATTTTGACTTTTGATTTTATCCTTTTGACTGTTTGCTTTGATCACTTTTGTTCTTTGCTTTCTGACTTACACTGTTTCATGATTTTATTGGACTGTCTGTGTAGCTACCAGTATTCTTTAGGGAATCTTTCTTACATGTCTTTGTTCACTTCTTTCTGGCCTTGTGTCTCTTTCTCACCTGATAGTTGGTATGTATGTCTGTTTTCCCTCTTCCTCTTCTCTCTTTCTAACTTCCTATTGCCCCCCCTTACTCCATTATTTTTCTCTTTTATACTCCCTTTAATCTAGGGACCAAGCCTACATAGTGCTGCATGGACAGACTGCATGGCAGAGGGAAATAGGTTTCAGTGTGCTCATACACCTGTTGGTGGATGCTAGAATCAGCATAAACATTCTGAACCGCAGCTTTCCCCTCAATTAAACCCCCAAACTGCAAAAAGTACATCCCGCAGCCCACAGTCCAAACTCAAATGTGAACAAAGACAGAAGACTCTCATAAGAAAGAACAGGATATTGCAGAAGTGAAACAAAAGCAACCCCACTTTCCCACAAAACAGAATTTAAAAAATGGAGGTAAAGGGGGAGAGAGAGAAAAATCTACACAAATGAAGAAAAACCAAAAGAAGAGTATAGGTCTCTCCCAGACACCTGAGAAGGCAGACACTGAGAAAACTGACTTCTGAATGCAAACAATGAAGAGCCCCCAGAATGAAGGGTCTCAAACTACAAACCTAGATATCAACATTAATGGAGAGATTAAAAAGAATTGAGGAGACACAAGAAGAAATTAGGAAGGAGCTGATATCTGAGATAACAATAATACAGAATACTGTGAATGAAATAAATAACAAACTGATAAGAATGGAAAGCAGAATTACCCAAACAGAAGAAAGAATCTCAGAGCTGGAAGACCAAAATATAAAAATAATCCAAACTCTTAAAAACACAGAAAATAAACTAAAAAAGACAGAACAAATCCTTCAAGAGATGAGCGATTACTTCAAGAGACCAAACCTAAGAGTAATTGGCCTTCCTGAGGCAGAAAGAGAGACAGAGACCATACTGGAACAAACTTTACATGAGATCACTCAAGAAAACTTCCCTTATCTAACCAATGATGCAAAAATTCAAACAGAAGAAATTCAGAGAAACCCTGCATGACAACACATGAGAAGCCCAACTCCTAGACACATAATAATTCACCTAAACAAAGTAGGCATAAAAGAAAAAATCCTAAAGGCAGCAAGAGAAAAAGGCCAGATCACCTACAATGGGAGACCAATTAGAATAGCAGCAGATTTATCCACAGAAACCCTTCAGGCTAGGAGAGCCTGGAGCCCTATCTTCAAAGTTCTAAAAGATAAACAATTTCAACCAAGAATAACCTACCTGGCCAAGCTCAGCTTCATCAGTGAGGGAGAATTAAAATCTTTCCCAGATATCCAATCCCTAAGAATTTATGCTGCCACCAAACCACCTCTACATGAAACACTTAAGAAAGTACTAAACACAGAATAAAAGGAAAAAAGAGCAACCTTCTTCACAAGAGTACAGGAAAAAGAATAAAATACACATGAACCAACCTCCCCCCAAAAAGAAAGACAAAATAAAAACAAGTGAAAGAACAACAGCTCTATAAGAACTCTATGATAGGGATGAACTTTCACATTTCAATAATTAGCCTGAATTTGAATGAACTAAACGCATCACTGAAAAGACATAGAATGGCAAAATGGATAAAATATCACCAGGCAACAATATACTGCCTTCAAGAGACCCATCTCACTACAAAGGACATACACAGACTCAAAGTGAGAGGATGGGAAAAAAATTTCAGGTGAATGGAACACAAAAGAAAGGAAGAGTCACGATCCTAATTTCAGACAAAATACCATTTAAGCTATCAAAAATTAAAAAAGATACAGAGGGTCACTACATAATGATAAAAGGTTCACTCCACCAACAAGAAATATTTATCTTAAACATATATGCACCCAACATACGAGTGCGAACTTTCATAAAGCAATTTCTCAGAAAACTAAAGAAAGATATTGACTCTAACACCATCATAACTGGGGACTTTAATACCCCACTCCCAACCCTAGACAGATTATCAGAACAAAAAATCAGCAATGAGATCTGGAACCTCAATGTAACTCTTGACCAAATGGACTTAATTGATACCTGCAGAAGACTCCATCCAAAGAGCACAGAATACAAATTCTACTCATCACCATGTGGAACGTATTCTAAGATTGACCACATACCTGGCCATAAAACAAGCATAAGCAAATTTAAAAAGTCCGAAATTTTACCATGCCTTCTCGGACCACAGTGGAATAAAAATAAACATTGACACCAACAAAGTCCCCCCAAAACCCACAAAGACATGGACACTAAACAGCATGATGCTAAACAACTCCTGGGTCAATGATGAAATCAAAACAGGGATCAAAAGATACCTGGAAACAAATGAAAATGAAGAAACATCTTACCAAAATCTCTGGGATGCCCTGAAAGCTGTAGTAAGAGGGGAATTTATATCCCTACAAACACACATGAAGAAAATGGAAGGAATAGAAATTCACAACCTAACAAGCCACCTAAAGAAGCTGGAAAAGCAAGACCACAAAAACCCTAATTTCAGCAGAAGAATCCAGATCACCAAAATAAAAGCCCAAATCCAGGACATAGAAGACAAAAAGATAATACAAAAAATCAATGAAACAAAAAGCTGGTTCTTCGAAAGGGTAAACAAGATTGATGGTCCCCTAGCTAGACTGACCAAGAAAAAACGAGAAAAAAACCAAATAAGCATAATCAGAAACACAAAAGATGAAGTCACATCCGACCCTGAAGAAATACAAAAGATCATTAGAGACTACTACGTACACTTGTATGGAAACAAACTTGAAAACCATAAGGAAATGGAGGACTTTCTGACATCACACAACCTACCTAGGTTGGAACAAGAAGAAATTGAGACCCTAAATAGACCAATAACAATCAAAGAAATTGACTACGTAATAAGAAAGCTTCCTACAAAAAAAAGCCCTGGTCCTGATGGCTTTCCAGCAGAATTCTACAAGACATTCAAGGAGGAGCTGATACCAATCCTACTGAAGGTATTCCAGGCATTGAAAAAGATGGACTCCTCCCCAAATCATTT
>NW_007238040.1:0-862 GCF_000164805.1 Carlito syrichta | reverse complement strand
AATAAAAACACAGTTCCATTCACAATAGCCACAAAAAAAAAATGAAATACCTTTGGCATCTTCCTAACCAGAGACGTGAAAGACCTTTACAATGAAAATTACAAAACACTGCTCAAAGAAATCAAAGCTGACATGAACAAGTGGAAAAATATCCCATGCTCATGGATCGGAAGAATCAACATTGTGAAGATGTCCATCTTACCTAAGGCAATCTACAAATTCAATGCAATACCCATTAAATTACCAACAACATTCTTCTCAGACCTAGAAAAAACAACACAGGAATTCATATGGAAACACAAACGTCCAAGAATAGCCAGAACAATCCTCAGCAAAAAAAACAAAGCAGGTGGTATCACAATACCAGATTTCAAACTTTACTATAAAGCTACAATCATCAAAACAGCTTGGTATTGGTACAGGAACAGGCATATAGATCAATGGAACAGAATTGAGATTCCAGAAGCAAAACCTCAATTTCTCAACCAACTCATCTTCGACAAAGCCCCCACCACCTACCAATGGGGAGAGGAGAACCTATTCAGTAAATGGTGCTGGGAAAATTGGCTGACCACATGCAGAAGATTGAAACAGGACCCCTATCTATCCCCATGCACAAAGGTTAACTCCAAATGGATCAGAGACCTAAATGTAAAACCTCAAACCATAAGAACCTTAGAAAAGGAAGGAAATACTCTCATGGAAATCGGAACTGGCATCCAATTCCTGTACAAAACCCGAAACCCACAGGACTTAAGAGAGAAGATAGACAAATGGGACCTTATTAAACTGACAAGCTTCTGCAAAGCCAAAGAAACCATCAAGAGAGCAGGGAGACAGCCTACAGACTGGGAAAAAGTAG
>NW_007238039.1:0-347 GCF_000164805.1 Carlito syrichta | reverse complement strand
ACTGGCTAGGCAGCTGGCTTGCTAGTTAGTGAGCTAGTTTATTCAGTTGGTTAGCCAGCTGGATAGCTGGTTAATTTAGCTAGTTAAGAGAACTGGCTAACCAACTGACAAGGTAGGTACCTAGCAAGTTAAGTCATCTAGATAGCTAAATGGCTAGGTAGTGATGTCAGCGAGTTAAGTCAGCTGGCTAGTCTACTGGCTAGCTGGTTAAGTTACATAGTTTAGTCAGCTGTCTAGCCAGCTGACTAAGTAGGTAGCTAGCTAAATAAACCAGCTTTCTAGCAAGCGGGCTAGTTGTTCAATTCACCTAGTTAAGTCAGCTGGCTAGCCTGCTGGCTAGTTAATTA
>NW_007238038.1:0-722 GCF_000164805.1 Carlito syrichta | reverse complement strand
CTAAACTAGCTGAATTAACTAGTTATCCAGCTGGATTGCCAGCTGACTTAACTAGCTCTCTACCTCTCTAGCCACCTGGATAGCCAACAGACTTAACCAACTGTCTTAATTAGTTAGCTAGGTGGCTAGAGAACTAACTTAACTAGGTCATTATCTAGCTCTCCAGCTGGCTTAACCAGCGGTCTTAACTAGTTGGCCTGCTTTCTAGCCATGTGAATTAACAAGCTTGCTAAACAGCTAGCTACCTGGCTATTCAGTTGAATTAACTAGATGCCATATCTATCTAGCCAGCTATCTAGCCAGCTGAATAAATAACAAGCTTGCTAGCTAGCCAGCGGGCTAGTCAGCTGACTGAACTAGGTGACTTAACTGTCAAGCCCACTGGCAATACAGCTAACATAACAAGCTAGCTACCTAGCTAGCAAACTGGCTAGTCAGCTAACTTAAGTAGCTGACTTAACTAGCTAGACAGCTGTCTAGCCAGCTGACTTAATTGCCTATTTACCTAGCAAGCCAGCAAACTAGCCAGCTGACTTAACTAGCTGACTTAATGAAGTAGCCAGCTGGCTAGCCAGCAGACTTATTTAGCTAGCTACCTAGCTAGACAGCTCGATAGCCAGCTGACTTAAGTAGCTGACATAACTAGACGCCAGATGGCTAGCCAGCTGACTTAACTAGCTACCTACCTACATAGTCCACTGGCTTCCCAGCTGACTTAACTT
>NW_007238037.1:6076-8415 GCF_000164805.1 Carlito syrichta | reverse complement strand
AGGCAGCTGACTTAACTAGCTGACTTAACTAGCTAGCTACCTAGGTAGCCTGCTGAATTTGCTAGCTGAAATAACTAGGTAGATGCCTAGCTAACTGTATAGCTAGTTAGCTGACTTATCTAGCTGCCTTAAATAGCCAGTTAACTGACATAACTAGCTGACTTAATTAGCTAGTTACCTAGCAAGCCTGCTGAAATAACTATCTGATATAACTAGCTACCTAGCTGTCTAGCTGCCTAGCTATCTGATTTAACTAGCTTATTAACTAGTTAGCGAGCTGTCTAGCCAACTGACAATGAGGTGACTTAAATAGCTAGCTAGCTGGTTAGCCAGCTGACTTAACTAGCTCATTTACGGGCTAGTCATCTGGTCAGCTAGGTGACTAAACTAGCTGAATTAACTAGTTATCCAGCTGGATTGCCAGCTGACTTAACTAGCTCTCTACCTCTCTAGCCACCTGGATAGCCAGCAGACTTAACCAACTGTCTTAATTAGTTAGCTAGGTGGCTAGAGAACTAACTTAACTAGGTAATTATCTAGCTCTCCAGCTGGCTTAACCAGCAGTCTTAACTAGTTGGCCTGCTTTCTATCCATGTGAATTAACAAGCTTGCTAAACAGCTAGCTACCTGGCTATCCAGTTGAATTAACTAGATGACATATCTATTTAGCCAGCTATCTAGCCAGCTGAATAAATAACAAGCTTGCTAGCTAGCCAGTGGGCTAGTCAGCTGACTTAACTAGGTGACTTAACTGTCAAGCCCACTGGCAATACAGTTAACATAACAAGCTAGCTACCTAGCTAGCAAACTGGCTAGTCAGCTAACTTAAGTAGCTGACTTAACTAGCTAGCCAACTGTCTAGCCAGCTGACTTAATTGCCTATTTACCTAGCAAGCCAGCAACCTAGCCAGCTGACTTAACTAGCTGACTTAACGAAGTAGCCAGCTGGCTAGCCAGCAGACTTATCTAGCTAGCTACCTAGCTAGACTGCTCGATAGCCAGCTGACTTAAGTAGCTGACATAACTAGACACCCGATGACTAGCCAGCTGACTTAACTAGCTACCTACCTACATAGTCCACTGGCTTCCCAGCTGACTTAACTTCGTAACTAAGTAGCTAACCTGCTGGCCAGCAAGCTGACTTAACTAGGTGACTTATCTAGCTAGCCAGCTGGCTAGCCAGCTGACTTAACCAGCTATCTAACTAGTTCACTTACTCGTTATCTAACGTGGTTGCTACCTTTCTTAATTATCTGACCTAACTCGTTAGGTCACAAGATAGCTAGCTGACTCAACCCACTTACTTAACTCATTAGCTAACTAGCTAGCTATCTGACTCATCCAGCTGACTTAAATCATTAGCTAACTAGCTAGGTAGCCTACTCTTCCATCTGACTCAACCTGTTTGCTACATAGCTAGCTGACTCAACCAGCTGACTTAACCATTCAGTTAACTAGCTAACTACCTGACTCATCCTGCTGACTTAACCCATTTGATAACTAGCTAGCTAGTTGTTTTAAGAAGCTGACTAAATTAGAAAGCTGTCTTAACTAACTGACTTAGGTAGCTGACTCAACTACTTAGCTAGCTGACTTAACTGACTGACTTAACTAGTTAGCTAGCTGTCTTAACTACCTGAATTAAATATGTAGCTTACTATTTAACTAGCTGAATAACTAGTTGACTTAACTAATTAGCTAACTATCTAGGTGGCAGACTTAAGTAGCTGACTTAAATATCCAGCTAATTAGTGAGTTAGCTGACTTAGCTAGATTTCTTAGCTAGCCAGCTGTTTAGCCAGCAGACTTAGTTCACTTACTTAACTAGATGGCTAATGAGATAGTTAGCTGATTTAATGAGTTGGTTAATAAGTTAGCTAACTGTTTTAACTAGTTGGTAAACGTGTAAATTTGTTGAATTAGCCAGTTGGTTAACTAGTTAACTAGGTGACATAACTTGGCTGACTAGGCTGCTGAAATTTTAGCTGGTTTAGCACATTGGCTGACTACTTGGCCGACTTGTTAGCTGGCTTAACAAGTTGGCTGATTAGTCCACCAACTAATTTGCTTGGCCCACTAGTTGACTGACGAGTTGACCCACTAGTTATCTCAGTTAACTAGTTGGCATACTGGTTTGCTGAACTAACTAGTCCACCGACTTGTTGGCAAACTAGTTAGCTGTCTTAACTAGTCAACTGACTACTTAGCTGAGCTAACATATCAGTTGACAAGTTGGCCGATTAGTCGGCCAATTGGTTAGCTGACTCAACTAGTTGGCTGGCCAGTAGGCTGGCCAGTTAGCTGACTTAACTCTTCGGCCTGTGAGTGAGCCAAGTGAG
>NW_007238037.1:1087-6056 GCF_000164805.1 Carlito syrichta | reverse complement strand
ACTAGTCGACTGGCAAGTGAGCTGACCCATGATCTGACTTAACTAGTTGACTGACGAGGAAGCCGATTAGTTAGCTGACTTGTTGTCCTGCAAGTGACCCAACTAGTTTGTTGACCTGTAGTCTGGTGAGCGAGTCAACTAGTTTGCTGACTGGTTGGCAGGTGAGCGAGCTCACTACTTAGCTGAACTGATGAAAAACGAGAGAGCCCACTAATTTGCTGACCAGATAGCTGAGTTGCTAGCAGACTAGTTAGCTAAGTAACTAGCTGATTTGCTAGCTGACTTGACTAGCTACCTGACTAGATAGCTGGCTATCTAGCTGACATAACTAGCTAGCAAAAAAGCTAACCTACTCTCTAGCTTGTTGACTTAACTAGTTAACAATCTGGCTACTGACTAACTGACAACTATCTAGCTGAGTAGCCAGATGTTTAACTAGCTGACTTAACTAGCTAGTTGATTAGCAATCTTACTAGCTAGCTGACTTAACTAGCAAGCTGGATAGTTAGCTGATATGCTAGTGGACATAGCTAGTTAGTTGGCTAGCTAGTTGACATATCTAATTGACTAGCTTGTTGGCTGTCTTGCTGGCTAGCCAGCTACCTTAACAAACTAGCCACCTGGTTGACTAGAGGGCTAGCCAGCTGCCTTAACTAGCTACCTACATGGCTGGCTAGCTGGCTAGGCAGCCAGCTAGCTAGGTAGTGGGATGGCCCCCTGGCTAGCAAGTCAGGATAAAAAGCCAGCTGTCTGTCTGGAGAGTGGGACAGCCAGCCAGCTTAACTAACCAGCCACCCTGCTGTTCAGGCGGCTGTCCAGCCAGCTTAACTAGCTGGCCACCTAACTGACCAGCCTACTAACAAGCCGGTTTAACTTGCCAGCCACCTAGCTAGGCAGCTGGCTAGCCAGCTGATTTAACTAGCTGACTTTACTAGATAGCCATCCTGCTAGCCAGCTGCCTTAATTAGCTAGCAACCCTGTTAGCCAGTTGGCCAGCCATCTCACTTAACTCACTGACTTAACTAGCTAGCCATCCGGCTAACCAGCTGACTTAATTAGCTAGCTACCTACCTAGCCAGTTGACTAGCAAGCAGACTTAAATAGCTGAATTAATCAGCTAGCCAGCCGGCTAGCCAGCTGACTTAATTAGCTTGCTACATAGTTGGCTAGACAGCTAACCAGCTCACCTAACCAGCTAAACAGCTGGATAGACAGCTGAGTTAACTAGCTAACTACTTACATAGCCTGCTGGCTTGCCAGCAGACTTAAATACCTAGCTGCCTACCTAACCAGCTGGCTAGTGAACTGACTTAACTAACTGGTTAACTGCCTAGTCAGCTGACTTAACATGCTAGCTAACTTGTTAGCTTACTCGTTATCTAATGTGCTAGCTAACTGACTTAGTTATCCGACTTAACTCATTAGCTAACGAGCTTCCTAGGTGGCTAAAGCAGCTGACAACGCATTAGCTAACTAGCTAGCTAGCTGACTCATCCAGCTGACTTAACTCGTTAGCTAACTAGCTAGCTAGCCTACTCAACCAGCTGACACAACCTGTTTGCTAACTAGCTAGCTAGCTGACTCAACCAGCTGACTTAACCACTTAGTTAACTAGCTAACTACCTGACTCAGCATGCTGACTTAATCCGTTAGCTAACTAGCTAGCTAACTGTCTTTACCACCTGACTTAATTAGAAAGCTGACTTAACTAGTTGAATTAGGTAGGTGACTTAAATACTTAGGTAGCTGACTTAACTGGTCAACTTAACTACTTAGCTAGTTGACTTAACTACCTGAATTATATAGTTCGCTAGCAATTTAACTACCTGTATGACTAGCTGACATAAATAATTAGCTAAATAGTTAGTTAACAGACTTAAGTACCTGAGTTAAATTTCTAGCTAAGCTAGTGAGCTAGCTGACTTAGCTACCTGACTTTGCTAGCTAGCTAGTGAGCTAGCTGACTTAGCTATCTGACTTAACTTGTTGACTAACGTGATAGCCAGCTGACTTAAAGAGTTGGTTAACGAGTTAGCTACCTCTTTTAACTAGTTGATAATCGAGTTAACTACCTGACTTAACTAGGTGTTTAATGAGTTAGCTAAGTGACTAAACTTGGCTGACGATTTGGCCCACTAGTCAACTCTATTAACTACTTGGATGACTGATGTGCTGAACTAACTACTCGGTGGTTTACTAGGCCGACTAGTTAGCTGGTCTAACATATCAGCGACTAGTAGCTGAGCTAATTTGTCGGCTGACAAGTTAGCCAACTAGTCGGCCAATTGGTTACCTGACATTCTAGTTGGCTGGCTAGGCGGCCAACTGGTTAGCTGACTTAACTAGTCATCTGGTGAGTGAGCCAAGAGGTGAACTGACTTTACTCGTTCTCCTGCGAGTGAGCCGGCAGTTCAACTGACTTAACTAGTCAGCCAGTAAGTGAACTGACTGGTCGGCTGACTTAACAAGTTGGCCAGTGAGTGAGCTGACTTGTCAGCTGATTTTAGTTGGGTGACGAGTGAGCCAACTGGTCAGAGGACTTAACTTGTAGGCTGCTGAGCGAGCCGACCTGTGAGCCAACTTAAATAGTTGGTCAGCGAATGATGTGATGGACGAGCTGCCTTAACTAGTCAGGTGGCACACGAGCCGACTGGTGAGCTCACTTAGCTGGCGAGCAAGCTGACTAGCTAGCAGACTTGTTGGCCTGTGAGCGAGTCGACAAGTTAGTTGACCTATTGGCTGGTGAGCAAGCCGACTAGTGTGCTGACTGGTTGGCAGGCAAGGGAGCCGAGTAGTAAGCTGACCTGATCGAAAGCAAGTGAGCCCACTAGTTAGGTGACCAGCTAGCTGAGTTGATAGCTGACTAGTGAGCTAAATACCTAGCTGATATGCTAGTTGACTTAACTAGCTAGCTGACTAGCTAGCTGGCTATCTATCTGACACAACTAGATAGCAAACTATCTAGCTGTCTAGCTAGCTGACTTAACTAGCTAGCTAACTGGCTAGTTACCTGACTAGCTGACTTACCTATCTAGTTGACAGCGTAGCTAGCTGACTAGCAGGCTGTATAGCTAGCTGACTTAACTAGCTAGCTGAATAGTTAGCTGAGTTGCTAGCTGACTTAATTAGCTACCTGGATAGCTAGCTGACTTTACTAGCTGACAAGGAAGTTGGCTGGATAGCTGTTTAGTCAACTGACTTAAGTTGCTAGCTGCATATTTGGCTAGACTGCTAACCATCTGGCTAAACTAGCTAGCTACCTGAATGGCTAGTTGGCTAGGAGTCAAGCTAGCCAGTTAGCAGGCTGTCCAGCTGGCCATCCAGCTGGCTTAATTAGGCAGCTTCCTGGCTGGAGAGGCGGCTAGCCAGCCAGCTTAACTAACCACCTAGCTAGCCATCCGTCTAGCCAGCTCATTTAACTTGCTGACTTAACAAGGTGGCCATAGGGCTAGCCAGATGACTTAATTAGCTAGCTACCTACCTGGCCATGTGGCTAGACCCAGCTAGTGAGATGGCTAGCCACTTGAATTGATTAGCTGACTTAACCAGCCATCCAGCTGGTTTGCCAGCACACTCAACTACTTGACTTAACTAGTTAGCCAGCTGTCTAGCCAGCAGACAAAACTAGCTGACAACACTAGCAGCCTGGTGGCTAGCCAGCTGACTTAACTAGCTAGCTACCTAGCAAGCCACCTGAGAAGCCAGCTGAATTAACTAGCGGACTTAAATAGCTAGCCAGTTGGCTAGCCAACTGACGTAACTAGTTTGCTAACTAGCTAGACAGCTGGCAATCCAGCTGACTTAACTAGCTGACTTAAATAGCTAAAAAACTGGCTGGACAGCTGACATAACTAGTTAGCTACCTAGTTTGCTAGCAGTCTAGCCAGCTGACTTAACTAGGTTACTTAACTAGATAGATGGCTGGCTTTTTAACTGGCTGGATGACTTAATGATTTAGCTGATTAGCTAGCTGATGACCTAGCTGACTTAACTAGGTAGCTGACTAGCAAGCTAACTAGCTGCCTAGTTAGCCACCTACCTCACTAGCTAGCCTCCTGCCAGACCAGCATGCTAACAAGTGTCTTAACTTGCCAGTCACCTAGCTAGCCAGCTGGCTAATCAGCTGACTTAACTAGCTGACTTAACTAGATAGCCATCTGGCAAGCCAGCTGGCTTAACTAGCTATCAACCTAGGTAGCCAGCTGGCTAGCCTGCTATCTTAACTCACTGACTTAACTAGCTATCTACCTAGCTAACCAGTTGGCTAGTCACTTGAACTAATTGTCTGACTTAACCTGCTAGCCAGCTGGCTAGCCAGCTCACTTAACTAGCTGATTTAAATAGTTAGCCAGCTGGCTAGCCAGATGCCTTAATTAGCTGACATCACTAGCTAGACAGGTGGTTAGCCAGCTGAATTAACTAGATAAATACCTACGTATCCCGCTGGATTGCCAGCTGACTTAACTACCTAGCTTCCTATCTGACCAGCTGGCTAGTGAGCAGAGTTAACTAGGTGACTTAACTAGCTAGCCAGCTGGCAAGCCAGTTGACTTAACTAGCTAGCTACCCAAGCTAGGCTGGTGACTAGCCAGCTGACTTAACTAACTGACTTAACTTGCTAGCAAGCAGACATAAATAACTGACTTAACTAACTAGCTACTTAGCAATCCAGCTCAATTTACATGCTGAAATAACTAGCTAGCTTCCTAGTTTGCTATCTAGCAAACAAGCTGACTTAAATAGTTGACTTAACTGACTGGATATCTAGCTAGCCAGTTGACTTTATTAAATGAAATAACTAGCCAGACAGCTGTCTAGCCATCTGAATTAACTAGTTTTTTAACCAGTTATTGAGATGGCTAGCCAACTGACTTAATGAGTTGACTTAACTAGCTAGCCAGCTGGTTATCCAGGTGACTTAACTAGTTGATTAATGAGCCAGGCAGCTGGCGAGTTAGGTGACTAAACT
>NW_007238037.1:0-482 GCF_000164805.1 Carlito syrichta | reverse complement strand
GTGTCTTTTTAACTAGCTATCGAGCTGACTACCCAAATGGCTTAATGAGGTGATTTAACTAGCTAGCCAGCTTGTTAGCCATCTGACTTAACTAGTTGATTAACGAGCTAGGCAGCTGGCCCATCAGGTGACTAAACTAGCTGGCATTACTAGTTATCCAGCTGGTTAGTCAGCTGATTTAACTAAGTCTCTACCTCTCTATCCATCTGGATAGCTGGGTTTCTTAACTAGCTGACTTAATTCGCTAGCCAGCCAGCTAGCCAACTGACTTAACTAGGTCACTATCTAGCTTGCTAGCTGGCTAGTCAGCTGACTTAAATAACTGTTTTAACTAGCTGGCCTGCTTTCTAGTCAGTTGAAATAACTAGCTTGTTACATATCTAGCCAGCTGCCTATATATCTGAATTAACTTGGTGACTTATCTTGCTAGCCAGCTGTCTAGCTAGCTGACATAACAGGCAACCTAACTACCTGTCCAGCTG
>NW_007238036.1:0-10499 GCF_000164805.1 Carlito syrichta | reverse complement strand
GACAGTGGCCGCTCCCGGCCACGGCAGCCTCGACCTGCTGGGCTTCGGCGATCCTTCCGCCTCAGCCTTCCAAGTAGCCAGAATTATAGGCATGCGCTACCACGCCTGGCTGATTTTTTGATTTATTGTAGAGATGAGGTCTCGTCTACCCAGGCGGGTCTTGAACCCGCGGGCTCAGGCAATCCACTCACCTCAGCCTCCCAAAGGCGCAGGATTACAGGCTGAGCCACCGAGCCTGGCTCTATGCTTATTTCTTATGCATACATATCTGCAATAAAGTTTAATTTATAAATTAGGCACAGTAAGAGATTAATAACAATAACTAACATTAAAATTGAACAATTATAACAATACACTGTCATAAAGGTTACTTGAATGTGGTTTCTCTCTCTCTCTCAAAACATCTTATTGTACTGTACAGTGGGTAACTGAAATCACGGAAGACAAAACTGCAGATGGTGTCTGGTGATTACTGTTATCCACTTACAGGTTAACTGCATATTTCGTTATAAAATGTTGGAAAAACAAACATATGCTTAGCAACTGGGAATGATGTGTCATGAAGAGAATATTCCAGAAGGAAATGATCAGAGGCCCTATCAAAGAAGTCTCTGGGCTAGAATGGAGGAGAGGAGACAGGCTTGTCAGCCCAACTTGCACTTTCCAGACTACGACTGTGAGTCTAGACTCTGCAGGGAGACTTACACCTAGAGGAGGCCCTCCAGCTCCTTCTCCTGAGCTTACTGGGGGTGGAAGGGATGCGTGGGTATTATAGTAATTATATTTTCCTTTTCAGTGGATATTTGGGGTAAATGTTGAGCAAAACTATAATAACAAAAACACGAACTAACACAGATGCCCATCAGAAGTGGACTGGATAAAGAAAATATGGTACACATACACAATAGTATATTATGCAGCCATAAAGAAGAACAAAATCATGGCCTTTGCAGCAACATGAATGCAGCTGCAGACTATCATACTAAGCGAACTGTAACATAAACAAAGAACTGAATCCCACATGTTCTAATAGGTGGGCCCTGGTCACTGATCACCAAAGCACCATGGTGGTACTGGCAGACGCTGGACACTGCTAAGGAAGGGATGGAGGGAGGGGGCACGTGGCAACACACTAGGTACTTGGGCCACTATTTGGTGGGAGAGAGGGCCAGCTAGAAGTCAAAATGTTACCTGTGTGCAGCTTACTTATGTAGTAAATCTTCAGTTGTACCCCATAACTCTAAAATACATTTAAAAAAATGTTTAACAAACACCGGAGGTGGCAAATGGCTCATGCTCTTGCTATGGAAGTGGAAGCTGGGCTATGGCACTTCAGACAACTCGCGTTCCCTGTAGAGTACATTTTCCACACCAACATACAATGTACCCATATACCATAAAGGGGATGTTCTAGAAGGCCCCTGTTGGCTTGCTAATCCCTAGATAAATTCCTTTCCCTTTGTCTGCTTTTTTTGTTTATTTGAATAAAACCATTTTTCCTTGAGCTTGTCTCTCTGTTGTATCTTTCCTTTCTCACCTCTAGAGAAAATTAGTCTTTACTCTTCATGTAGGAAATAATGCTTGCAGCCTGATTTATAGTGGGACTGTTAGTATCCATTAGTTACTGTTCCCTAAGCCTCCAAAAAACGAAAAGTATTTCAGATTACTCACCATTACTCATGATCATCTCAGGAGGTCTCTTCTTTTTGAAGGCACGTGTTAGGAACATGCAGAGGTTGACTTCTCTACAGAAAGCACTTCTTTTTTCCTCTCTAATCTCCAATCTCCCACCTCTGAGAGGAGAACTTAACTGCATGAATGTGTGGGATCCTCCTCTGTCTATGGTGGTTAAGGGCTGATCTGGGTTCCTGTCCTTGATCAGTGGTCTTGAGAAGATATTGTGGGCATGAAGAAAGGCTTGGAGATTCAGGAAGCACTGACGACCCCCAACATATCTGCCTGTTGAAGAGACAGATCCACTGAGCTGGAGCCAGTGGAAATATGGTCATAGGAGAGCCAGTTTCAGAGTAAAAAGAAACCAGAGTCCTGTGTGTTTTTATCACCCAGAACACTGACAATTGCACAAACCTTAAGGGCTGCTGAGCCACAGAAATGGTTATTTTTTTTCCTTTAAACGTTTACTGAATAAAGTAGCAGTCTCAGTCATCTGAGTGATAAAAATCCTACCCAAAGGCATTGCAGAGATCTGCCTAGCCTGTTTCTAAGTATTGTCTGTACTGCAGGAGAAGCAATGGGAGTTCTCAGCAACCTCAAAGGAGCTGGGCTTGTACTAGAGACCATAACTAGTTGTGGGCCCTCAGGGAAACAAAGAAGTCCTTCAGGTCCCAGGGTCTTCATAGGCATTAACATGATGTCTATGTTAATAGTGGTTGTCCTTACAGAGCACTACCACACAGCAGATGTTTTCAGTATCATAATTTAGCTTTACAAGATTGTAAAAAGTTATCATTAACTTCTTCCTACAAATGAGAACACACATGTCACTTGGTTCAAAAGCTTCCAATTGGTCTGTTTTAATTCAGCACACACTAGAAAGAGGCGGCCCTCTGCTGAGGTTCTCGGCTCAGGAAAGGGGTTTAAAAGGAGGATGCTTTCAAAAGTGGGCTCCCCACCTGACATCACCAACAGATTGTGGGTGAGCAAACAATGAGTCTACACCACAGCAATGTCTGAGAGAAAGTGGGGCATGCAGCTGAAAGGCTGTTCAAGTGCTCAGCAGCACAGCAGGCTGGGAGTCTGGCCACTGCCAACTGGATGCATTTCCATTTCTCAGTCCATTAAACTCAGAAAACTCCACAACATTCAGAAGACTTTGATGGTGATAAAATAGCATCAAGTCCTCCATCCCCCCCACCCCATCCCTTCTAAGTGAAGCTCTGTCCCAGGTGCAAATCCAGGGGCCCAAATGACCTCCGACCAGGTAAAGAAAGGATGTTAGGAGCACAGGGAGGGAGGCAGTAGTCCTGCAGCCCAGAGGGGCAGGGTATTCTGTGGTGGACCACCTTGGGTTTTGATAAATGTTCTAGAGAGGCTGAGGCTCTCACAGTCACCACAGCCCTCCACCCACTGCCATCATGGGCCAGAGCCCAATGACCTTGTGCTCAGGTAGAATCACTGACCCTCTTGCTGGCCTTTGTGTGCACTCCTCCTCACACCCATCCTCCAGGCATGTTGTTGTCAGATTCAGTTCTCTGAAACCCAGGATGACTGTAGGGTCTTCAGTTCACACAGCAGCACTGGCTGTCATGTCTCCAGCTTCCTCTGAAGCTCATCTGTCAAAGCCCTCGGAATTGGGCTCATTGTCCACAAACACATGGACTTCATGTCTTCTTCCAAATGTCTCTGTCCCAGCCAGATCTATCTCTCATAACATGTTCAGATGACCAATCACTCTTCTGCATCTGCACACGGGAACCCTCTGGCTGGCACAGTCTCCCTCTGCCCATGTCAAGGTCCACATGAGCCACCCTTACAGCCTGAACCACAGTCTTGCTCCTTTGCAAAGTCTTCTCTGAGACGTTAGTCCAGAGTGGTTTCTCCCTCCTCTCATTCTTCTTGCAAAACTCTCTGCACTGTATAATTAGCAGCTGATAGTATGCTGTGCTGTCTTACTCTCAAATTATCTGCATTAGTAATGTACTTCTTTAAAATATCCAGAAAAAATACTCATCTATAACTTTCTACCATGTGCATCTCCCCGGTCTCCCTACCTAGATTACAAATCCAAGTCTTTATACTTCCTATCACTCATAGTTCCACTTGGGTTTAGGCATATGGCTGGCACTTCAATATATGCCTATAATAAAAATATTTGTTACTTATTTTTTTTTATCAGCATGAATAATTTTTTCCCTAATTCTGTAACTATAAGAAAGAGCTTTTTTGTTGCGTTCAATTTACAAATGTCTAATACAAACCAATTTTTATGGCCAGAGACCACGTGAAATGGGCATAAGCCATCTGAGGAAGTTTGAAAACACTAGAGGGGACACCACTGCTCTACCCAGTCTCCTTTATATTACTAAATTCTAGAGAGAAGGCTATATTCGTTCAACAAACATTTCCAAGTCATCTGCTTTACAATGGTTCTCAACTGTAAATGAATATTTGTGCTTTAAAAAAAATATCTAGACCCCATGCTCAGAGACAACAATTTAATTATTTGGAGATAGAGCCCAGGCACAGAAAGTTTAGGTCTCCAAATTAGTCTGAGTTATAATCTCTACCAAGAACCAATGATCTATTTATTTTTTTGAGTTGGAGTCTCACTCTGTCACCCAGACTGGAGTGCAGTGGCTGCTCCTGGCCACCACAGCCTTGACCTGCTGAGCTCTGGCGATCTTTCCACCTCAGCCTTCCAAGTAGCTGGAACTACAGGCATGCGCTAGCACACCCGGCTAATTTTTTGATTTATTGTAGAGATGAGGTCTCACCAAGTTTCCCAGATGGGTCTTGAACCCGTGGGCTCAGGCAATCCACTCACCTCAGCCTTCCAAGGGATTACAGGCTGAGCCACCAAACCTGGCTATGATCTATTATATAAAGTGTGTTAAACTAAAAATACACCAAAAAAAGTCTTGAGAATCTCATGATCTAATCAGAAAAAACTGATGAGAAGAAGTCACAACAGGGGAATAGAGGTGTCAAATACAGTGCAGTGCAGGATGGTGGCCCAACCAGTCTGGGACAAGGACTCAGGAAGCTTCCTAGAGGTAAAACCAAAACCTGACTTGGAAGCTGGTAGAGTAGAGGTTAGTCAAATGAAAAAGGGAGGAAGGCTCCAGGTAGAATGAGCACTGAGCGAGCTGAGGGGCAGCAAGTGACTGTCAGGAGTAATGATCCTGCTGTGATTGAGTTCTGACCAAAAGATGGTGGGTAGAAGCTACATCTGGGTCTGGCCATGAGCCTCCATGTGCAAACCTTGTTCTTCTCCATCTACTGGATGGATGGGAAGGAAGCTGAGGACCGAGAGAGAAGGTAGCAAGGAAAACAAGAGAATGGGGAAGGTGGTGCTTGGGAAGACAGGTTCATGTGGGAGTGCAGTTATTTTGAGAGACAATGAAAACAGTGGTGACTCAGGAGACAAAAGAAAAGCAGTCTGCCCTGGGATCGGCAAAAAAGGAGAGAAATAATATTATGATTCTGAGCTGAGCCCCACAGCAGTGGTTCCTTCAGGAGGTGGGCATTCCATCAGCCAAACCTTGCAAGAGGTCTCAGACTCCAGGCCTCCTAACTCAGTGCTCATTTGAGTAAACACAGGGACCATCACCCTGGAGTGAGGGGTGGAGTGAGCAGGCTTGACTCACCCAGTTTTGTCTGGCAAGCAGAATGGACTGACAGTGGAGCCTGTTTGTCAGGACAGGCTTTTCCATACAGAGTACACACATGTGACACAAGCTGGACTTTCAAGAACTTTCCAGTCCCTCATGGGAAGACACAATCTGCTAGCACACCTACGGCCTCCATGCATCTGGATGCACGTGCATACACACACACGCACACACAGGCTTCTCTGAAGGGTCAGCTGGTGGAAATTACCACAAGGATAGAGAGGGAGAGAGCGCGCAAGTTAATGAGAAGAGAGAGGGTTTTGGGGAAAGATGAAGGAGGCACAGATCTGGGTGATCCTAGCATGGCCATCTGGCTGTGCAGCCAATGCACGCGCCCTTCCCCTGCAGTTAATCCCTCTGCAGGCAAGACAACACAGGGGAAACCTGGCCCATGCTCTGCCACCAGTGTGCTGTGCACCCTTGGGCAAGTCTCTGCATCAATCTGAGTCTCGGCTTCCCATTTGTACAATGAGGAAGCTGCACGTCATTATCTTGAGGGCCTCCTCCCTGTCCATAGATTCATAATGCAGGCTTCCATTTCCTCACCCCGTGGGAGCCCACATAAGTGAGCAGTCATTCACACCTGGTCACCCTCCAGGTCCTCTCACCCATGCCTGCCTGCAGTCAGCGGCCCCCACCTGGGCCTCCTCTATTGTTATCGCATGCATGAGTTACTGCAAGGCAGCTCCATTACCAGTCATGGTGTCCGTGCTGATGAGAAAAATAAATGTAAGCACCTAATCTGACTGTGCCGATTTATACCTCAGAGGCCCCAGGGACCCTCCCTCCTTCCCCTTCCTGAGAGTGCACAGTCCTTTTTTTCCCAAATAATTCTTGTTCATGATAGCATTTTGTGTCCTACTCTTTGAACATGTATATTGTAGGTCCTTGCTGCTGTCCCCTAGAGGGGTCTTGGTGGGTGGACCCAAACCTCCCTCCAAGCAGAAGCAGGGGCTTTAGAGATGCCTCAGCAAGATTTCTCAAAATGACTGTAGCTAGTGTTTTCAAACTTCTTCAGCTGGCTTATGCCCATTTCATGTGGTCTCTGGACATGAAAATTGGTCTGTATTAGACATTTGTAAATTGAACACAACAAAACTCTTTTCTTCTAGTTACAGAATTAGGGAAAAAAGTATCCATGCTGACAAAGAAAAATAATTAAGTAACAAACATTTTATTATAGGCATATTATGAGTGCCAGTCATATGTCTACCCAAGTGGAACTCTGAATGATACAAGTATAAATACTTGGATTTGTAATCTAGGGAGGGAGACTGGGGACATGCACAAGATAGAAAGTATACATAGATAGATAGTAGTCCTGCTGAGCCCTCCAGTCAAAGCTATAAACCATTAGCATGCAGTGGCCTTGTTGTATGTCTTCTGGGTCACCAACATCATGGGCCTGTCAGCAGCTGGTCACTCCAGGAAGCTTCAGCCCTGGACGAAGAGGCCGGACCTCAAGACCTGCCCAGCCATTCCATCGTAGCATCCTAGAAGGAATGTCTCCAGTGTCTCTTGCCTGAGGCAGCCCCTTTTCTTCCATGTGGTCTGTACTGACACATTGGAAATTGTAGAAAAAATAAGGAAGTGGAAGTGTAGCAGCTTCTGCTGGTTTTCTCATGAGTCGAGGCTCCAATGGCTCCCTTTAGTCTTGCTGGAGGTGAGAGGATTGCCTGAGCCCAGGGGTTCAAGACCAGCATGGGCAACTTGGTGAGACCTCATTTCTACAATAAATCAAAAAATAAGCTGGGCATGGTAGTGGGTGCCTGTAGTTCCAGCTACTTGGAAGGCTGAGCAGGAAGGACCACCTAAGCCTAGCAGTCATGACTGATGGCTGTGAGTGTGCCACTGCACATCAGCCTGGGCACCAGAGACTCTGATTAAAAAAAAAAAGTCTAACTTATCTTCAGAGAGCGGAGTCTGACCTCCCTTCTGGGCTTTAAGATTTGATGGGCTCATCCTGGAAAATACCCTCCACCACCCCGGAGGCCTGAAAATGCCACACCACATGCCCTGTGTGTACTCAGGAGACAGGACTGTTTCCTGTAACCCCATTCTGAATCAGACTGGAAAAAGGTTATTTGTGAAGCAAAGACAGCAAACCCAGTGAGGATGAAACTATGTGGACAGGAAATTTATTGGTGGGAAGGACAGACTATCAGACAGAGAGACTGTAGCTCTGAGGAAAAAGCGATACAGTAGTAACAACTGCTCCACTATCTCATTTGGGACAAAGGTGGGGAGAGGCAGCCTCAGCCTGAGCGTGGGGGCTTCAGTGCAAGGTGGGTTCCCTAGGCTGCTCCCCATCATAGCCCAGCATCTTCATCTCTAAGAGTCGAAGCTCAGCAGGGGCTACCACATCCCCATGTGCAGACACAACCCACTGAGATATTCCACAGGATGAGCGCAGTCTGGTAGAGGGGTCCACTGTGGGGCAGGGTAGGGATGTAACCCTCTGAGCCATCAGGTGAAACTTTCTAGGTTACATCTTATTTGCTTTCTAGCATCCACCAGAAATGGGTGTGAAATCCAACTGCCCAAGACAAAGAAGTACAACGAGAAAAGCGGAGCAAAGATGCAGAACTAGGACAAGCCTGCAGCACACCCAAGTGGGATCCCGCCTCATCCTGGTTGTACGGATGCTGCTGTGTCTTAGGCCTCTGCTCTGAAGGCCCAAACCAAGATGTGAGATCTCATAATAAAACATTTGTTTCTCCTTTCCTCTCTCCTCCCCCAACTCATCCAATTACCACATCTAACATTGTCCATCATCTTGTTTTTGTGGCAGCAGGAATCGAAGAGTAGATGGGGGAAATTTATAATAATTGTGGTGCCAAGGCATGGGATGCAATCAGAATTTGGCGTGGAAGCAAATACAAATACAAACCATATTTATTCTTCTGAAAGATTGCTTAATTCTCCCTTCCTCCCTCTCCCAAGAGTTGCAGGTAATAGAGCTCAAGAAAGAGATAAATCAGCACTAATGTGGGGATTAGGAGTTGATTCTTCAGCCCCAGCCTGCAGTGCCACAGAGAGCACTCTACTTGAAATTAGAGCAGGGATTTGGGCACCTCTGAAGAAGCAGCCAAAACCCATCAGGGCCCAAGTGAAAAGGGATATCTCTTTATTTCGACCATGAACATGTGAACTCGAAGGAGATAAAATGATAAACAGGAGCATCAGCCCAGGAAAAAGCCAGAGAAGAGGAAACCCCCTAATCTTTGACTTTAGGGATCTAAGAAGCATGTGAGGACATCTCCAACCAGCCCTCTTGGCCATCCCCAAACCAAGAGGCACTATCTCTGTGTAAAATTCCTCCCAGCCTGCAATGCCCCTAATAGATGAGCATATGTGTCCACCTACAAATACAAACAGCCCAACCACTCATGCTAATGGAGAGCAGCCTTAGCATGGGTCAGATAAAGTGGCAAAATATTAAAGAAAAAATTATTATTTAGGTTTCTGGGTACCTTATACACTCATATACATATTCTGCCAATCTTTCCTTTCTGACATTATTTTTAGTCAGGCTAACAGTTAAAGACATTTGCTTTCTGTCGGCTTCTCTGCTGTTTGCTGTTAAGTGCCACAGTCATCCTCCAAGTCCCTGCGACAACTGTTATCTACTCAAATTACTACACACATCCTGGGAATACTCTGGATAACAGGAAGGTTAGAGGCCCTGCAGTGTGCTGAGCATTGCAAGGAAGTTATCCAGATGTTACAAACTGCATTAACCATCATTAGTCACATGTAGTCAGCATTGGCCATATGCACACAAACTTGGAATTGACTTGATCCCAAACCCTGAATCATAGAAATATCTATGATTTGAAGAAGGCCCTGGGTAAGCATGCGGGATCCAAGTGCCATGGGGGGAGGCTATCAGCACTAGCATCTCTGCACTTCAAAGGTATGAGAGAGAGGAAGATGAATGCTTGTGTAGATGAGATGGATGGAGTGGATTTTTTATATGAAGTATCTTTTTCAGTCAGAGCCTAACTGTCACCCAGGAGTGCAGTGGAATGTTCATGGCCATTGTAGCCTCAACCTGCTGGGCTCATGAGATCCTTCCACCTCAGCTTTCTAGTAGCTGAAGCCACAGGTGCATGCCACCATGCCTGGGTAATTTTCTGATTATTGTAGAGATGAGGTCTCAACAAGTTGCCCATTCTGGTCTTGAACCCCTGAACTCAGGCAATCCTCTTGCCTCGGCCTCCCAGACTGCTGGGGTTACAGGCATGAGCCACTGACTATCTCTACTGCAGAGAAGAAAGAGACAGAGTAGAATTTGAGCCCAGAACTCTATGTGTGCTTGCTTGGAAGTTCTAAAAGGGAAGGAAAGGTACATTTGGAGGTAGGAGAACAGCTGAGGAGTGTGAATAGAGATGCTGTAAAAGCCACTTCCCTCTGTAAACTGAAAGATTGGGGAAATGACCACAAGGTTGCACTGGGTCTGGGAAGTTCCCTTTTAGAGACTGTCCTAGGGACAGCTGGCAAGAATGCAAACTATATTTAAGCATAGACGATTTTAACAAACTCAGACTACTAGATGTAGGGGGTTCAGGTGAAGGCTGGGAAATCTCTGAAGTATAACATAGCCCTTCCCCCACTAGGCTTGAGGAGCTGGGCTGAGAAGCATGATGTCATAAATTGAATATTGAAAAATTCAGAATTGTCAAAAATTAGCACGAGTGATCTTTAAAAAATATTTGGATATTTCAGCCCATGAAATATACCAAATTTAAACACAGATGGGCAAACTGTTTCTAAATAGCCAGAGAATAACTATTTTAGGCTTTGAGGGACACACAGTATTTTTCACAATTACTCAAATCTGTCCTTGGGAAAAAGCAGCTGTAGACAGTATGTCAATGAATGAGCATGGAAGGTCCCAGCTGGGCTCAGTGGCTCAGCCTGTAATCCCGCGCCTTTGGGAGGCTGAGGTGAGTGGACTGCCAGAGTCCGCGGGTTCAAGACCCACCTGGGTAACTTGGTGAGACCTCATCTCTACAATAAATCAAAAATTAGCCGGGCGTGTATCGCGCATCTGTAGTTCCAGCTACTTGGAAGGCTGAGGTGGAAGGATCATTGGAGCCCAGCAGGTCGAGGCTGCGGTGGCCGGGAACGGCCACTGCACTCCAG
>NW_007238035.1:0-450 GCF_000164805.1 Carlito syrichta | reverse complement strand
CTGGGAAATCTCTGAAGTATAACATAGCCCTTCCCCCACTAGGCTTGAGGAGCTGGGCTGAGAAGCATGATGTCATAAATTGAATATTGAAAAATTCAGAATTGTCAAAAATTAGCACGAGTGATCTTTAAAAAATATTTGGATATTTCAGCCCATGAAATATACCAAATTTAAACACAGATGGGCAAACTGTTTCTAAATAGCCAGAGAATAACTATTTTAGGCTTTGAGGGACATACAGTATTTTTCACAGTTACTCAAATTTGTCCTTCTTGGGAAGAAGTAGCTGTAGACAGTATGTCAATGAATAACCATGGAAGGTCCCAGCTGGGCTCGGTGGCTCAGCCTGTAATCCTGCGCCTTTGGGAGGTTGAGGTGAGTGGACTGCCAGAGTCCGCGGGTTCGAGACCCACCTGGGCAACTTGGTGAGACCTCATCTCTACAATAAAT
>NW_007238034.1:0-765 GCF_000164805.1 Carlito syrichta | reverse complement strand
TCCCAGTGACTAGCCTTCCTCCATAATTGGTGGTCCCATAACTATCTCTCCTCTATTATGGGTGAACAATGACAGGCAAAACTCCATAACGAGTGCCCAGTGACTCACCTATGCTGTAATGGATGCCCTGTGAATGACCTTCCTTTGCAATCTGTGCCCCAATGATTGGGGCAAAGGAAGGTCATTCACAGGGCATTCATTACAGCATATTGATGCCCCAAACCCTGACCCTTCTCCATTATGTGTGCTGCATTGACTGTGCTTCCTCTGTGATTGGTCCCTAGGAACAGGCCCTCCTCCATTAAGTTTGCCTCACTGACCAGCTCTCCTTTGTGATGTGTGTTCCACTTACTGAGCCTTCTTAATAATGGATGCCCAGTGACTGACCTTTCTTTGTGATAGATGTCATAATGACTGGGCCATTTCCATAATGTATACGCTAGTGTCAGGGCCTTTCCTGTGACTGGTGCACCAAAGAATGGTCCTATCTGTGAAAATGCTCCAGTGACTGATTCTTCTATGTAACAGGTACCACATTGATTTTGTCTCCTCCATGATGCTGCTCTATCCACTGGCCCAACTATGTAATCTGACACAGAGATTGAAACCCTCTTAATGTGTGGTCTAGTAATTATCCCTCCTCTGTGATGAGTATCTTGGTGACTAGACTTTACTGTGACCTGAGCCCTAGTGACTGGCCCTCCTCACTGATGGGTTTCCCAATGATGGGGTCTCCTCCATAATAGGTGCTACAATAACTAAAAC
>NW_007238033.1:0-809 GCF_000164805.1 Carlito syrichta | reverse complement strand
GATGACTGTCTAATAGGTGCTGCTGGGAGATTTTCAGGATTGCGTGGTTTTTTGGGGAAAAGTTGACACTGTTCACGCTCCACATGACCAGTTGTAAGATTACGATGCTGCATGCTAGTTGGTTACTACGACTCAATTCCAGTGATGGAAGGCGGTTTATAATGTGGTGGTGTGTGCAAGATGGCATTGCCATCTTTGAGCAGAGCCTGGCTCTGCAGGCCACTTTATCTTTTTAAACACCCTAGAGCTCTGTTTGTTGTTGCTGTTGTCCTTTCCTTTGGAAGGAGTCGCCAGAGAAGTTACAGTCCAGCTGAACTTGTAGATTGTGAGATTGATTTTGTTTCTGTTTTGTGTTTTGTTTTGTTTTTTATCATTTACCTGTAGTGCTATTGCTGTTGATACTATCACCTACACCCTGTTTCCAGTGAGTACTAAAGACAGTATGGTACAATGACAGTAACAACCATGTGATGCTCCAGGCCTGCTTGTGGGCATACCAGTGACAGCCCAAGTGTGGGTGGAGAAAACCTGTAATTTCCTTCTTACGTGTGTTTGAATGAATAATAATGAATGAATAATACTGTCCTTCTGGGGAAAAAAAATGATAAACTAGTGAAAATTCAAGAAATTGAGGGTTTTATAGGACCCACCTCAAACTATTTGTAGAAGGCTTTTGTAAACTACTTTCTTTTGATCACTATGTTGCATCAGTAAAATGATTTTTTTAAACCAATAAACCATCAGTTATTAGAAAAAAAATTAACAAATGCTGGTGAGGGTGTGGAGAAAAGGGAACACTTATACACTCT
>NW_007238032.1:0-810 GCF_000164805.1 Carlito syrichta | reverse complement strand
ACAAATCAGAAATGCTTCTAGCTGTATTTGTACGTACTTATTTTTTAAAAAAAGCAAATATATTTGCTGACATTGTAAGCATTGCATTACTGTCTGTTATTCTTTACTGCTGGCCCCTTTCTCAGACTGGAGGCTTCTTGGTGGAGAAGGAAAGGAAATGAGCGAAAGGGGCACTGTTGTCAAGCGGGCATGCCACTGGGAAATATCACCAGGTTTACCCCGAAACATTGTCCTCTCGGAAGAATAGGCAAATAGATTTTGACTCTCTGTTTTGTTCTTAAAGTTTGGTTCTTGGGATATGATGACTGTCTAATAGGTGCTGCTGGGAGATTTTCAGGATTGCGTGGTTTTTTGGGGAAAAGTTGACCACTGTTCACGCTCCACATGACCAGTTGTAAGATTACGATGCTGCATGCTAGTTGGTTACTACGACTCAATTCCAGTGATGGAAGGCGGTTTATAATGTGGTGGTGTGTGCAAGATGGCATTGCCATCTTTGAGCAGAGCCTGGCTCTGCAGGCCACTTTATCTTTTTAAACACCCTAGAGCTCTGTTTGTTGTTGCTGTTGTCCTTTCCTTTGGAAGGAGTCGCCAGAGAAGTTACAGTCCAGCTGAACTTGTAGATTGTGAGATTGATTTTGTTTCTGTTTTGTGTTTTGTTTTGTTTTTTATCATTTACCTGTAGTGCTATTGCTGTTGATACTATCACCTACACCCTGTTTCCAGTGAGTACTAAAGACAGTATGGTACAATGACAGTAACTTTCCATGTGATGCTCCAGGCCTGCTTGTGGGCATACCAGTGACAGCC
>NW_007238031.1:0-704 GCF_000164805.1 Carlito syrichta | reverse complement strand
AAATTTTTGGCTGAGTAGGCGGACTACTTAGCTTTTTTAACACATTGGCTGACTACTTGGCCTACTTGTTAGTGGGCTTAACAAGTCAGATGATTAGTTGGCCGACTAGTTAGCTGGCTTAACTAGCTGACTAATGAGTTGGCCTACTAGTTAACAAGGTTAACTTGTTGCCTGCTTGTTTGCTGACCAAACTAGGCTGCTGACTAGTTGGCCCACTAGTTAGCTGAACTAATTTGTCAGCAGACTAGTTAGCTGAGCTAACTTGTCAGTTTGCAAGTCGGTCCACTAGTTTGCCGATTGTTTAACTGACTTATCTTATTGACTGGCTAGTCGGCAGAACTGTTAGCTACTTAACAAGTTGGCAAGCGAGTGAGCCGAAATGTGAGTTGACTTATCTAGTCAGCCTGCAAGTGAGCCAACTGGTCAGCTGACTAAACTAGTCGACCGGTGCGTGAGCAAACTGGTCAGTCGAATTTAGTTGACTGGTGACTGAGCCGATTGGCCAGAAGAAATAACAAGTTTGCCAGTGAGTGAGCCGACCGGTAAGCCGATTTAAATAATTGGCCGGCGAGTGAGCCGACGATTGAGCTGCCTTAACTATTCAGTTGGTGAGTGAGCCCAATGGTGAGCTGACTTAACTAGAAGTCTGGTGAGCAAGGCGACTAGTTAACTGTCCTGCTGGCTTGCGAGTGAGCCGATAAGTT
>NW_007238030.1:0-780 GCF_000164805.1 Carlito syrichta | reverse complement strand
CAGTCCCTGCATGTTTTGATGAGTCCCTTGGAATATGTGGTGGCGTCAGCAAATCTGTAGGGACAGATATTTAAAGAAAGAAAGATGGAAGGATATATATAAAGAGGAAGAAAGAGAAAGAAAGTGGACAACTGTTCAGTTAAATGAGCAGAAGCCATTTATTGAAAGTTACAGCAGGTATTTTTCCCCAAATTTTAGAAAGACAGTCTCACAAGTCTTTCCACGTGAATGCGAAGCCAGGTGCAGGAGGAGCATTTCGAACCCACCAGATGTTTTCTCAGGTATTTGGAAGGACAAACCCCAAGATTGTCTTATTATTCCCTTTGCTAGTTAATGCTCTTCAAAAGTGGTGCAACAATAACTACGAGCCTAATGATGTTCTGATAATCAATAACTTCTAAAACTCACTCAGTACCCGTCATGACTAACTTAAACTTTGCTACCTTTCTATTCTATGCTAATACTACTTACACAATGCTATGGAAGCTCTTAGTTATAGCTTAAAGCAATTCCTAAAGAATGTGGCCTGGTCCAAAGATCACACTGGGCTCTATATGATGTGGCCTAGTCCAAGGTTCACGGTGGGCCACTTTTTGGAACTATAGACTATAATCTCTTAACAAAATGACTATTCTAAAGTCCTATATATCTATCCTAATTTCGCTGAAAGTTTCTAATTTCTGATGCTAATATATAAAGCTGATCATCAGCAACAAAGCTTCTAAAAATAAAACCCAAATATAAACTGCAAATGTACTAAGACCAAAACCACAATAGTAG
>NW_007238029.1:345627-465496 GCF_000164805.1 Carlito syrichta | reverse complement strand
ACTCCCACTCAAAAAAAAAAAAAAAAAGAAATAAACAGTTGTAAGTTGATGGCATATTTAATATCATTTTTATATATTTATATGCAAATATATATTAGAGTAATAGCTAACATTATCGAGTATTTGCTATATGCCAGACATATGACATATATTATCTTGTTCAATATTCAGTGAATACGCAATAGTACCATTCTGTGAAAAGAAATATTTGGAAGAACATCTCAAAAGCAACTGTGATTCATTCTTCCTCACTATCATTTCCTTAATGTGGGAAATTCTTTTGTTTTTATTCAATATCACACTTCTGTCTATAGATTAAACTGCATTCATTCTCCTCTTAAACAAATTTATCTTTTTGGTCACAGATTTCTCCTGGCCTTTAGTATGACATTCACTAGATTTCCATTGTCATTATCAGATTCAATATGACTCTAACTGAACTCATTAGCTACATTTTTGCCCCTTCAAATGATCCCCCCAACAGCAACTTCTTTTCCTCACTGTCTGCTCTTCTCTAGCCCCACCAGAAAGTTTTTATACAGACCTGGCTGCAAGATGACTGGCCCTTTTTTGTTGACTTCTTAGTCCTTAAGCTCCTCTTTCTTGAACTCCTGTGTCACATGACTGAAGAGTACTGTTCACTCCTTAGTACTGTCCATTACTCACATCATGTATTTCTGTCACTAATAACCTTCAATGACTTTTTTTAAAAATAGGTATGAGCTTTTATTAGGGCTCACAAAATAATACCCCAAAGTATGATGCTTTGGCCTACTGAGTACTCTGAAATGAAATACATTGAAAGGACCTCAGATTCAGTCTCCTGCCCTTCTTTCTCCTGCTCCCCTTTGTCTTTCAAGGCAGGCCATAGGAACTGGAATTCTTCTTCTCTGAGGAAGCCGGGTGTGGTATCACAGAAACCCTAATGCCTTTTCCCCCAAACCATGCATAAAACCTAGAAAAATCACTCTTACCTTCCCCTGCCTTTCTGTGTAAGAACTGGCCATGAAGAGATTCTCTAACCTACCTTGCTAAAAGTAGATCATAAGACCCTCCAAAAAGGGTCCTGTCCTGTAACCATAAAAAAGGCATGATACACAGGGAAAGCAAGAAGAATCCAAAGAGACGGGACTTCCTGGGTTTCCCTTCTCAGTTATTACCATTAGGTAATTCTCTTTTTTTGTCCAATTACATTTCTACATGACTGTCCATTCTTCATTAAATCCAAGCATAAAAATGAATAATTTTCCCTAGGATCTTTTGGTTTTCATTTCTGAAGCCTCCCATGTCACATAAAGCTTTTCAAAATAAAACTTTCTCAAGCATTTCTCTTGTTAACCTGCCTTTTGCCACAGGAGTGTTGGCTAGGACCCTTATGATAGGTGTGGAAAGGTATCACACCTTTTTACCTCTACACCTTTAAAACAAAAAATCCCTATTAGCCAGTCTAACCCACAGAGCCTATTCTTTCTTTTTTCAGGCCATGTTGTATCTTTTAGTCTGCCACATAACGACAGAATTCATTTTGTTATAAGATAATTTTCCTCTTTTGTTTAATCGCAAAAATCCCAATCAAGTCTTTTCTGAAAGGTTCAAAGAATTATCTTCTTGTTATGTGTCTCTGCCTTTAAAAACAAAACAAAATTGAAAGGACATAAGATAGAGTCAATATACCCAATGAGCAGCCATTTTAACACTGCCTAGATCTGTCATGTTTTTCTAGCAGTTCACTTTAACTTGCTCTTTAATCACTAGCTAAGAACAGAACCAGTTCCTCAAAGGTAGCTATTGATAATTGTCTTACAACCCCCTCCCCAGTTTATTTTGTAAACAAGTTAACATAATCAGCCCTTCATGACCTTCATGACACAGACCCCATCAACAAGGCAGCAATCATGTAACTAACCCACCCATCTATCATCTGATGTCAGTACCTGTACATACCTGTCCCTTTCGTGATGACATGGAAAAGACCACCACATGATTACCTTAACAACCTGCCCCCATCAAAGGGAAGGTTTAAAAGGCATTCGACTTCAAACAGCATTTGCCATTGTTTTGTTAAGCATTGGCTAAGCCATGTGTTCTTTGAGCTATGGCCGCCATGTTTTCTTAGCTTTGGCCCCTTCCCCTACCTTGGGGAAGTGAAACTCCTCTCTCTCTCTCTTTCTCTCTGTCTCTCTCTCTCTCTCTCTGTGTAATTTCCTTTCTAAATAAACTATATTTATCAGTCTAACTTCTGTACAATTCTTGCATCTTTCCGGTGGCATTTGAATCGCAGACCTCGCCCAACCCCCTCACGGATCTAACCTAACATTTTTGGAGGCCCCAGTGAGAATTTTTACCTAACATTGTTGGAGGTCCCACTGAGATTGTAACCTAACAAAAATAAAAAGACACACACACACAAAAAACCCCAAACAAACAAACAAACCCAAGCAACAAACAAAAAACTACTCAAAGTTCAGAAGGTTTGTCCTGATTTTATTAATACCTCATTTTCTAATGTGTCAAGAAAATCTCCAACTCAACCTTCCTACTTTGTCTTTTGTTGTATTTATTAATAAATGTCTATTTTAAAGGATGGTTATCACCTCGATTAGATTGTAAATCTCCTTGAGGGCAGGAGACTGTGTCTCACCACTAATAAGTGCCCACACATTTATTAGAAAGCAGTGCAACCTCTGGAGGGTCAATAAATACTTGTTGACTCACTGACTCTATAAATATAAATGGCAAAATAATCAGACATTCTGCTAACACCTAATTTGCTCCCTGTAGGTAAGTTTGTCTCTTTGGTAGCATTGATTCTTTCAGGCCACTGGGGTTCCATTTAGTGAATTAGAACTGCCATGTACTAACTAGTACCCTGGTGGCCTGAATGAGTTTAAGAGTCTCCCCAGATGAAGGACATTTCCCCTGAGAGTGACTGAATCTTATTGAATACCTAGCCCAACCTTTATTTTCTTCCACAACATTTTCCCTCTGAGAGAAAAGATTCCTTTGCCTTTAGCCTTTTCACTAGGCAGAAACTCTCAAGTCATAAACAAATAAAAATGCACTTCATTTACCATATTCTTGCTATTTTACATTTTTAAAGGAAAGTATTGCTGAATTAAAGTGAATGCCAAGCTGGAAATTCACAATTTTCCTTGCAGCATCTTTCATAAGTGAGCAGCTTTCCAACAGATCCAGCTGCCAACGGTGCCCTCCCACTGTTTGACTCACATTCAGAATTCATTTCTACGTGCACCACAATATAAAAATTTTGCAAAGCATTAAAGGAGCATAGAATATTCCCTAGGTGTTTCTCCTGTGGACCCAGGTTCACAAAGATTTTGTTTTGTCTAGTATTTTTTTTTTAACAAATGATTCTTTTAATGCAATTTTAGAAAACCTGCAACAGGATAAAGTTAAAGGATGAATTAGTTGCATCCCAGCAGGGAATCTCTGTCTTGATTCCTGAGAAATCTAGTGTCTTTTGTTATGAAGTGAACTAAAAATTGCAAGCAGTGTTTTAAGGAGTGGTTAGAGTCTTCTAGAGAGCAAAGACTACAAGTTTCCTATTCCTATAACAGGGTTGAAATGCTTATGAATTCAAGAGATTTATGAACAATGTTTCTGCTGGGTTAAAACATGCACCATTCCGGGTAAGTTGAAGAAAGGTAATGCTATTCTTTGATAACGCCACTCCATCCTCGTGACAAGTGTTCTGACTGCCTTGCTTTCCTTCTACATGCCCCTTTGCAGTGCCTATTGGCACTGCATGGGCCATTCTGGGTCTCTTGAGAAAGGCACCCATACTGACTACAGGGCCAAAAGGACACAGCTACTCTGATGGCACAGGCTTCAATCTAGTGGGGGATTTTATTACCTGCTTATTTTACCAGATTTTCTCAGCTCCTGAGCCAATTTTATTCTTTTCAGATTTCTTGATTTCTGTTACCCCACAGCATTTTATTTTTACACTTGTTTCTTACCAGCGTGGTCTACCCTTGCCGTCTCCTTCTGTACCTCAATCGGAGATGACACTCTATGGTCAGTCATGGCTGATTCCTGGAAGAAACAGCAAACTAACAATATTCAGTATGCAGCACCATTTCTTTATTAAATTCCAGTTTATATGAAGCCTTTCTCAATGGTATTAGTATTTATTGAACACTTTCTGTAGACCAGACATAGTACTAGATACTTTTCATATTGTGTATAGATGTGTGGTTCTGTATATACAATAGCATTTATCATTGTTGTTATAGATCACTGTTAATACTTTTAACTTCTCCTCTAAATTACTAATTTTGGATATAAGAGATTGAATCTTATTTATCTTTATGTCCTTCCTCCTAAACTCAGAGCCTGGCACCAAATAAATTGCTCCATAAATGGTAATGATAATATTGGTTTGGTAGAAACATCATTAGGAAATACATTTTAATTTACAGAAGTTTATTCAAGTTTCCATCACTGTCATGGTATTATGGCTTCCAATTTTGGCACTCCCTAAGAGGAATATTTATAGACTACTTGGGCAATTTGCAATTATTCTCTTTTTATGTGCAATACTAGCTAATCAATTGCATATTAAAATAAGGAGTTTGTATAAATAGTCTGGCTTAAAATATTTGTGTTGAAAAAAATTAGCACAATACAAACACACAAGCATCATTTTTGGCAGCATTTTTAGCAAACAGCCTGAATGAAGTAAGCCTTTACTGCATAAGACAGTGCTAGAAATGAAAGTTAAGGGTCTAGACCAGAGCTCAAACCCCTTCCCTTTGCCTTTTTTGATTTGATATGTTTAAACTCTTCCCAGGGATTTGACATGTATATAGATGAATTGGCTGATGTGGTTCATCTAGGGTTTTTTGTTTAGTTGTTTTTTCTTTTGGAAGATACTACTAATAAAGCAGGATGATGTGTTAACTTAGTACAGGAAAAAATGTATTTTTAATCCTAATCCTCAGTAAGACAATATGTTTTTGTCACAAGGACAAAATAAGATGATGCTGATGGCCCAGTACAACCCATCACTTCCTCGGAAAAAGCACCATAGTGGAAGAATGTCCATGGTATAATTTTCATTTTTTATAAAAGTCGCAGACTCCTTCTATGTACAATGCAGTGGTCATTTTGTCTGATTCAAAGTATTCTTTCTGAATTTTTATTTTTTGTCTTTGTTCTAACTTCTATCTCTAGATTTTCTTTTATGCACGCCAAATTTGAATGTAAAAAAGAACCTCAAATTCAACATAATAGATGGAGGCCAGGAAAACATAGGCTGATTATCGCAAGACTGCATCATATATTATACAAAGACAGAGTCTCAGCAATTTATTTGGCTGTGTCTGGGTGCTTGCTTAGGGAGCTAGAGATCTATTCTTTCATTCTATCAACAGCTCTTGCTGTCAATTAATTAGAATATATATTCCTATTAATTCAAGGCTGGGTGATGCCTTCTTTATGTACACTACAAGCTTTTTCATGAAACTGCATCTGTCCTTAGTTATAACATGCAGCACTCCCACCCTGAATTTTACAGTTTCTTTCCCGATCTCCATATCGTATGCTTGCCAAACCATATAGATGCTTTTTGGATTGGAAATGCATTGCTGTTATGAATAATATTTTAAAATGTTGAAAGTGTAGATTTTAACTTGAACTCTTTAAATCATAGCTAAATAAAACCCACTTAACAGATCAGAAAATTAGACCATCTATGACTTAGCTATATTATGTAAACCGAAAGGTGAAATATCTTTTAACAATGAGTTTCGCCTCAATGAATATAACTGTCTTACAGAAACTAAAGTCCCATGTCCACTTCTGAAATAACCTCAACATTTTGAAGATAGAGGCGCCAAACTTATCCTCAATTATCTTCATCCTACACCTGCATTTCCTATAGAATTCTACACCTCAGCTAATGGCATTTCAATATACCCTGTTGCCTCAGCTAGAACTCTTAAAGTCATCCTTGACTTATGTCCCTTATTTTCCATGTCCAATTGATCATCAGACCTGTCAGTTCTCCCTCAGAAGTGTCCTCTGGCTAAAGTCCCTTTTTATCATTCTCACGGCCACTGGCTTAGACCCTCATCATTTTTGTTTGGAGTATTAATACAGCCTCCTATCTGATCTCCCTGACATCTATCTTCCTCTTCTTAAGTCCATTCTTCACACAGACACCAGAATGATCTTTCTGAAAACAATTCTCATCAAGTTACTTCTCTCCTTCAAGACCTCAGCTGAGTCCAGTTGATGGCAGGATGAACTCTAAACTCCTGTGCTGGGACTATAAGTCCTTTGCCACTGAGTACCTGCTTATTCTTCAGTTATGGTTCTTATTATTTCTTGTGGACTCACCTCTCCGACTCATTTCTAAACACTCATATCAATCTTTTATATTAATTAATGATATTGATTAATGCCTTCATACATGCTTTCCTACTCCCTGGGATGCTTCTTTTCTCCTTCACTACTTGGCAAACTTACCTCTTAAGTCCATGCTAGTAGTATGTCCTCTTGAAGTCTTTCCTGACATCGACAAGCAAAATTATTCTTACCCTGCTCTGAAGTTTCTCATCACACTGATAATACTTTTATTTATGACAGTCACTGCTTTGTTTCTAATTCCGTGTAAACAGGTCTGGTTGTAAACTCTTTGGTGAGAGGACATGCTCCCAAATTCATGCTTGAATTTGTCAAGTACAAGGACATTGAATAAACACCGCTTAATGCATGAGTGATCTATATTGATTTCCCCCCCATATTATAGTGCTTTGAAACCAAATGATATTTTTACTGATGAGTGCTTGTACTATAGCATGGCATGCGCTTTCCTAAAAAAGTCAACATTCTGCAAACACAAAACAAAGTAAATACATACAGTAAAAAAGCTCACAGGGCAGACAACTCAAAGCCTCCTACAATTTGTAATCAGAGCCCTAATAAAAATAATATTTGATATCTGAGCTGTTGAATCTCCCTGAAAGTCTCCTCAGTGTGGCTGGACACTATCATACTAGGTATCAATGACACGCAGTAATAATAGAGTGAAAGTGCTGATAATACTTTGATTAATTGGGGAAGGGGCTTGCTGAGACAATGTAGATGGAATTGGACTCCGAGCCAATGGTGTTATTGTTAAGGTGGGCATGGGGGCAGTGCAACCTACCACAAGCCTTAGTATCCTTAGGCTGGGGAAGATGTCTCTCTGACAGTAGCCACTTTCCTCCTGCTTCTCTAGCTCCTTTATGGACCCAGTTCCACTGGGTGATCCTTTGCTGAGGTTTTAGCTCTTATTGGGCAGCCCTGGCTTCTGAGCTCTGAGAATAACACCTCCTTGTCTTGTCCCTTTGATATGGTAGAGCTTCCTGCTATTGCTAATTGTTGGGCTGGTTCATTGTTTCTTGTCTGGATTCTCAGCTCTTCCATCATGGTGTTACCATTTCCTTATATCAAATTGCCTCTGCACGAAAGACCTAAAGTGTGTTTCCTTGACTAGACCCTAACTGATATGATGTAGAATGCCACATAGAGGAAATTAGATATATGTCACAAGTTCCCATTACCCAACTTGAAGGCAAAAATAAAAATTGCCATGTCTGTGTCCACCCTGTAAGAAGACAAGACCAGGCTATTTCCCTAATATGTCATTGTAAATCTTAAATGGAAGCTTGTGAATAATTCCCAAGATATTACGAAAACCAATTTACTACTTGCTAAGAATTATTCACGGCCCCTAGGTCATGCACTTAAATTTGGACATTTCCTTTATCTCTGTAAGAAGTGGTAGAGCTATGCCACAGTTGGTACTTGAGGACACAACCCTGATGACTGTGCCCAGTACTATGATGTTTAAGGTCTCATTTCCCTGGTTTCCTTTTAAATAGGCAATTAACAGGAAGTGACTGGAATTCTCTGAGAATTTCAAAATTTATTTTCCCTTTTTGCTCAGTCAATTAATAATAAACCACAAAAAATCTTCAATTAAACTTGAAAACAAGCAAGTTCCAACTCCTTTGAGGACTACTGCAACTAATATATAACCACAATTTTAAAAGGCACAGACTCAGTAGATTTACACCCAAAACTCCATGCTAGCACCTCTTGTAGAAGATGATTTTTGATGTTTCCCTAGAATAGGAGGATGGAATCTTCTTTGTAGCCTCATCTAGCATATACTTGCAACAAATTCAACTTTTATTGACAAAAAGGACTCTGAAACCATAATCACACAGGCTGACTAAGGAAAGAATAATGTAGCTCTTTTGAATCAGGATTAAGTTGTGTTGGTTGATGGCTATGGAAAAACAATATTATGCTTGGCTTTTAGTTAAATACTGCAGAGACCTCTTGTAAATCCTCCAGTAATTTTTTGTAATCCTTCACAAGTAGTAAAATCATTGCTGTGAGGCAGACAGAAGAGGAATCCACAAATAAGACATCTGTTATTGTTATATCAATGATGATGTATGCCCAACTCTGAAATAACAACATTTAACAGGAAATGGAACCTTATCCAAAATGAGATCTCACTCACTTCCATGACTTCATTTGCTACATTAATAAGAGTCAACTGAAGTTTATAATTGGGTGATCTTATCTATTAGCGTTAGTAATATATCACAGGTAGAGGGTTTTATATTTTATATTAATGGAATTTAAAATGTTGGAAAAGTCTTATGCTAACTTATAGCATGCATGGAGAGATAGATGGTAATGAAATAAACAATGATAAATTAAATAAACAGAAAAACATTAAGACTGTTTACCTTTTGTTCTAGGTTTTTAAAGAAAATTTGTACAACCCCCCCAAATCAGTTTATTTGTTACAAATTTAAAATACTTTTACAGTGCTAAATCAGAACAATGAAGAAATTTTGAGGTTTGTGGTGTTTTCATATGACAGTCACCTCAATTCTTAATATTTAAAGCGAATATTTAGAGAAATAATTTACAGCTTGAATCTAATACATTTTTTCCAACATAAAAGAGGAAAACAGATTAAATTCTAAACTCTAAAGGGTATGTCACCATATGCTTAGGAGAATTTTCAAGAATCCCAAAGTAGAACTTTGGCAATGGAATCAGCAATTATTTGCTAGCACAGATTTATGTGCAAATCAAAAGAATCTTAAACATGTTCTTTTAAAATGCTTCAAATGATATCCAGAAATTTATTGGTTTTTACTATTTTTTTCCACTGATTTCTTTTGACTCTTATACTTTATATTCTATTAAAACAAATATTTGCTCAACTCTCAAATATGGAAGGTAGAAATTTCATACATTCGCCTGTTGCTTTTTAATCCCAGATTCTGCAAAGTACACAGAGGAAAAATCCTCACTTCTTCTGTGGATTTTCAGCTCAAACTGTATTTAATTCTTTTCCAAACTTTGCTGAAGCTAGTTACTACAGAAGCCAAGGATAGAATGTTGTATGGACTTGCATCTAGGCCTTTCAACATTTGCCACCATTGACTACAATGAACCTTTTGAAATACCCTCTTTCATGAGCTTCTACGATACCCTTCACTCCTGGCCCTTCAACTTCTTTGGGCTGATCTTTCTTTCTCAGTTTATTAACTCTTATTCTTCTTTCCTACTTTTGTATGTAGGAACTTCTAGAACTCTGTTCCTTGTTTGACGATTCAAAGTAAATGCCTGAATAATGCAAAAGAGTGGTCTGGCAGATATTAGACAGGTGAGCCCTATTTAGGACTCACTTTTTTTTTTTTTTGGTGGCAATTCTTTCCTTTTGATTTTATTTTAGATTCAAGGGATACAAGTGCATGTTTGTTACATGGACATATTGTGCTCTAGTGGGGATTGGGCTTCAGCTAGCCCATTCCCCAGATAATGAATATTACACCTGATAATGAGCCCTAATCCTCTTCCCTGCCTCCTCCATTTAGTGTTTCCAGTATCTGTTATTTTGGCCTTTGTGGCCATTTAGATCCCTCATATAAATGAGGACATGCAGATTTCTCCCCATATTCCTAAAGCAGACTATATTCTAACATCATACATAGAAGAAAAAAATAATATTTTCTCTTGTCTAAACCTATGAAGACCACCAATTCTGAAATCTTATTAGGTCTACCTTTCAAACTATAATCTAGAAAAATGAATTTCTTTTTATGTATGCATTTCTTAATTAATGTATGTGTGTATGTGTTTCTTAATATTAAAACAATCATTATCTTGGATTTAAAAAAAAATTTAGCCGGGCTCGGTGGCTCAGCCTGTAATCCCGTGCCTTTGGGAGGCTGAGGTGAGTGGATTGCCTGAGCCCGCGGGTTCGAGACCCGCCTGGGCAGCGAGACCTCATCTCTACAATAAATCAAAAAATCAGCCGGGCATGGTAGCGCAAGCCTGTAATTCCACCTACTTGGAAGGCTGAGACAGAAGGATCGCCGGAGCCCAGCAGGTCGAGGCTGCGGTGGCCAAGAGCGGGCCATTGCACTCCAGTCTGGGCGACAGAGGTAGACTCCAACTCAAAAAAAAAAATTTTAATTTTAAAGATGTGGGGTACAATTCAGGATTAGGTATACAAGTAGTCATCGTACAGGTAAAGTTTGGGCCTCCCTTTAGTCCCTACTTTGCCTGGTTTGAGATCAGGTACCCTTATTGATGTTTTGACTCCCCCACCCTCTCCACCGCCCTGGCAGTATCCCGCTATGGTCAATCCCTTTCTTATAGTATTATGGTAAATGTTCAGGGTAGCTTGGATTTTTTTAAGGACATTTATCTACACTAAGGTTTAGGTATATATAATATTAAGCTACCTAACTACTGATTTAATCTGTTAAACTGCTCAATAGATAAAGTATCAGCCTCTATCATCTTCAGTCCTATTGGGTCTATAGACATATATAAGTGTGAAAAGGCCTTCACATGCAGTCTCAGTCCTCCTATATCCTTGGGCTTACATCTTGACACTGGGAGAACATTAGGAGATTTTTGTCTCATCAGGGGGTGGGATCTAAAATTAGTCTTGCTTCTATACAATCTCTAAGACCTGCTGTCTAATGTTAGTTCTGGTACTCATATATCCCTAAAGATGAAAATTTCCCTTCTTCTTTCTCTGCAAGTCCAGTGAGTGTAAATAGGCATATCCCTGGGTTTTCAGATAAACATTCCAAGATCCTGTAGGCCCTGGCTTTCTGCCCTGAATTCCAGGCCACTGGCAGATACATCACCTATCTCTTGCCTGCCAACGTTTGCAGGGGCTAGAATTTTCTTAAGAACATCTAAATAGGATCCTGATCTTCAAATGAACCGACATTCAAATATGTGGCATTGCTGCATACTAAATCTGAGGTCACAAAGGACTCCAGTAGTAGTCCTTATGGACCAGATAAACTCCTAGGAATACAGATGCTAATCTGTACCACTACTGGGTAGTCGTGTTTAGCTCTGTTGTTGGGTTAGCTTTTTACCTTCAATTTCAATCTGCTCCTCCTTATTCCTTTTTGCCCACCACCCATTAAAGTCTTGGTATGCTACATAGACTAAATTATACAAATTCGACAAGTTTTACTGGTTTCAACAGGTTAGATCAGACTTAATGAGACAAAATTATGAATGATTTAGAGAGTGTCTGAGGGGCTACAATGCTATCACCTCAAAAATAATTTATCAAGACAAATAAAAGGTTTGTCACATTCAGTGTGAGGGGACAGAAACTGTAAGATCTTGTTTCTGTCCTCAAAGTATTTGTATTCCAATTGGATACACACACACACACACACACACACACACACACTACTCAAGGGGATAGAAATGCTTACTAAATCAAAAAGAAGTGCCAGAGAGGCTTGGAAAAGAGAAAAATAACTTTGGATGGAGCGATAAGGCAAGCTTCATGCAAGAGGTGAGGCCCAGAGTATTGAAGACAAAAGCGGAGGTAGATATGTAACGAGAAAGAAAACAGATAGCAAGGGTTGAAGAAATTAGAGCACAAGCCTGAAGGCAGGCCAGTGTCATTGGAAATGAGCATCTAGAAAAAGGAATTGTGAGGAAAGATTTCTTGTCTTTTCAATCAGTCTCAATTAGAGGGGATAGAACTATTCCAGGCTACAGTAAAGTTGCAATGAGTTGTGCAATGAGTTGTCTGGCCTCCAAGCTTTGGGAATGACACACCACATTAATGGTGGCCATCAATGGGAATGATCCCACCACAACTCCTACACTCGCAATACCAATATTAATATATACTTCAGATATACCCGGTACATACCTTGTTTCAACGAATGCGTACCCTCTCACAGGGGAATATCAACTGTGCTAATTGACTATAAAGTGACTAGTCCAACTTTCCTGACCATCAGTTTCTTTATTTACAGAGTAAGGAGAAGTACTTAACTTATAGGTAAGTAAATTTCAGAGTTATAAAGGAGGAAATAGGAACTCAGAAACTTAGGTTACACACAAGGAAAACATACTCATGGAGTTTGACAAAAGTCTATGCTGTTTTCATTCTACTGGAATACAGCCTAAGAATGCCAAGCTCTGGTTGTGGGGTGAGAGACATGAGACCTTCTGAGTACCTCGAATCACCACATAAAATACGGGATCACAATTAAGTTGGAATTTCAAGTAGGCAATTATTAATTTTTTAGTATGGGTATATACCAAATATTGCTTGAGACATGCTTATATTTTATTATTTTGGGTTTACCTGAGATTTAAATTTCACTGCATATTGTGGTATTTTTTTCTTATTTTAAACATGGCAACCCTACGAGTACTCCATAAATCTCACTACGTAGACAACTGCTGAAGGGTAAGGCATATGCTCCTTCAGGCTAAAGAGTAAATTTTATTATTAACTCACAGTCTGTTAGAGCTAGAATGTTTCTTAGAGGTCATCTAGCCCTCATGTTTCCAATGAGTAAACGAAAAACCAGGGTGGAGAAATGACTTACGCAAAGTCCTAGTGCTTCCAAAGGGCAGAGACAAGACTTGAAGGGGCTCCATTGTCCTTATTTAATGTAGAGAGATTTTGAAATTGTCCTTATTTAATGTGGAGAGCTTTTGAAAGACCTGAAGTTTGCTGGTGTCAATTTCATGCCCTATAAGGGTTGAATAAATGTTTTGGCCAAAATGATGATTTGGTGTTGATCTGGTACTTGGTACAATGCTCTAAATGAAATAAGCACGCTATTAATATGTATTGATAATGATGTGTGTCAGACACTTATACACTAGTATAACTAAAAATGCACACACTCATATTCATCCTTAAGACTTGAGGGACTATGTTGATAGCTTCCAAATGCATTATTAAACGTCCTTGGTAAATATGAAACTTACTCAAGTCAACCAGTTTTCGATATTCCTGAAGAATATAGTAATGAATAGAAAAACCAAGACAGTATAACATCCAAATCAAGAGAAAGAAGGAATCTGAGAGTTTTTTCCACTCACACATATGGTTACTGAGTTTGTGAAGGGTGGCTAGTCCTAACGGAGATATACTGTAAGTAAAAATTGCACAGTAGATTTCAAAGATTTAGTACAAAAATATAAACTATCACAAAAATTTTTATATTAGTTGCATTAAAAATTTTTTCAATATATTGGATTACATAAAACCTTTATTAAAATTAACTTAATTTGTTTTTACTTTGAAAAATATAGCTACTAGAAAAATCAAAATTATATAAGCATATCAGATTATCTTTCTATAGCACAGCATTGTTCTAGAAGATTCACTATTTAAATAGGAAAAAGAGATTAGGATACACACGCATACATACACATCTTGCTATTTTTCTGTGATAGTATTTAGCTCATTACATGCTTCAGTGAAAATTCACGAAATTGCTTAGGGAAGTGCAAACAATTATGAGGATCTAACATATTCTTGTAATTATTGTTCTTAAGAAATACAATAGTTGTCTATTATTATATTTTATTTTCAGAACTCATCAACCATTTACTGATTTCATCAGGCTGCCTACCTTTTTAGGGCAAGTCATTCAGGCTGAGTTCAATTAGATGTCTCAGTTTCCTCATCTACAACCAGAAGTCTCTGAAAGAGGAAGCCTGCTCCCAGTACCCACAGAACACAGGGCTGCCAGAACAATGAATAATGTGGCCCCATTGTTGATGACAGATGGGAATCATTCACTTCTTAGTGTATGTTTTTTGAAATGCTTTGAGTTCACGCCCCCGTTGTGGCCGTTGCCATGGTCATACGCTTTATGGCGTTACCTCCTTGCCCCTTACTTTGACTTCCCAGAAAAGAGAGAGCCTTGCTGCAAATTTCACAATTGTAAAAATATTTTACTAGTCAGTGCCTTTGTAATCTCTTCTTGTATTTCCCATTAAACTTGGGTAATTCGTAGATCCAGATAAGAAAGGCTATCAGATTCAGAGGGAAGCATAATCTGATTCCATTTCATTAGAAAGTGCCCTAAGAAAGTCTCCTGCATGCGGAGATGCATTCTGAAGTCCTCCTTGGTTCCAGCAATTTTGTTTTAAGCTCTTACCTTGGGAGTGGAGGTTCTTTTGCATTTTTGGTTAGTGCAAAAGCTGAAGTGTCGCCTAGAGATGTCAACTTATGCCCCACAGAAGAAAAGATGAATATTTTGGAAGATTTTTTTTTTTTTTGCCATTTCAACCTCATCTTTGTTAGTGCATCTGCACTCCACCTGACCTTTCTTGGTTCTGTTTTTAATTCTCCTCATATACCAGCTTTTAGTGGAGACTGTGTGCTTTAAGTAACGAAGGTCAAATTTCTGAGCCCTTGTATGCTCACCCAGTGATTTCTAGCCCTCTTTAATCCTTCCCTACACCAACTGCTGCGGTAATGAGGGGCAAGGGGCGGCTGAGGATTGAGGTCATGGGCTTTCAGTTTGCAGTTATATATTTCTCTGGTGCTTACATGGAACAGCTCCTCTTAGTTTCCTAGAGTTGGGTAAAAAAAAAAAAGTAGAAAAGGAAAGAAATGGTCAAATTCCATTGCAGTGTATTGATATTGTTTGTAAGATATTGGTATTGTTTGTGTCGTTTCCTGCCATGTTGTGCATACTTGTTTGTAAAGAGAAGGGGAAGCTCTTGTAGGTCATATAAAAAAATGCACTGAGTATATGCAATACATGCTGCCACTTGGCCATCTAGAAGACGCTATGGTCTTTTGCCCAGAAGCATACAGGGGATTTTCCTAGTGACTAAAGAATTACTGTAGCTCCTGCTCTTCTTAAAGGCATTTCTTCTACCCATGGCCACTCAGAATGTTCATAGCATTAAAAACACTCTATCTTTAAATATCTGCATGTATGCATAAAGATAGAAGTTGAAGATATCATATTCCTAATTCAGGACCCTTTAAATGTATTTGTAATTATTCTATAACCTTTATTGTAAAAGAGAACCAATTTAAGCTGTCACTGTGTAAGATTCAGTCTTAAAAACCTGAATGGAAACTATATGTTAAATTATAAACCCCATACAAGCCTGTTATTATGGTTTTAGAATATAATGCTGAAGACTGCTGTATTTGATAAACTGCCATAAATGGGTTTTTGACATTACTCATGAGATACTGTCATAAACATTCTTCCCTTGGCCCCAGGACAGACAGATTTAAAAAAGGAAGAAAGAAAAAAAAGTCACTTTGTTTATTTGTTTCTATGTTTGTTCAGTTTCTTATTTGTATGTAGGTTTTGAACAAATATTCACTGAGCACCTATTATATGTTAGATATACTGGTAGACATTGATGATGCTCTGTCTACTGACTACATATTAGCCTAAAGAATTGAACAATTATTTACACAATTTAGGCGTTATTTTTTTCTCTGTTTAATTATTAAGTTTATAAAATTTTTTCTTGCTATGTGATAAGCACCCTACTCAGTCTCATGGGTATATTGGTATTAATCCAAACCCTTAAGGAGTTTACATTTTATTAGGGTGCTGTGAGACAGACGTTTATATCTATAATATGAGCACATGTGGCAGATGCCACAGAGACACATATAAGCTGCAGTGGAGGAGGTCCAGTAATAGCAAAGATGACTTTTAACAGGAAAGGCATCAGGCAGGATACCAGGGAAAATCACCAGAGGAAATGGCACTTCAGATATACCTTGAGGAATCCTAACAGGTGGAGAGGATTTGGACTGCATTTTCTAGACATTATAAGAGATAACATTGATGAAATGGTAGGACTCCACTTCTAGACTTCTTTAATCTTGCAAGTGCTGAGGATCATGTGGTGCTTGAGAAAAGGTGAACAGTAGGCTTGCATCGGAAAATAACACTTCCAATGCCTTACAGTTCTTGCTTTGCTTCTCATTTTACCCATTTTTTTCTGTGCCAAGTCCTTTTCCCTAGCGATTATGATGCTGAGTTTTGTGAAATTCCGTTAAAGCATTCACTTAAAAGAATAACAGCAGAGCATCATTAAAAAAACAAACACAACAACAACAAAAACACCCTAATTTTGCCCAGAGCCAACAGTTGTGTTTGCTTTGCATCAAGCCTGCTTCATTGCATTTCAGAGAGGTGATATTCAACCATGTTGGATGTGCCTTGAACTCATAGGATTCTAAGGGCGATGGGCACTGAAAATAGACAGCAATCCTGTTAGAGGGATTCCATGTGGACACTAAGTGGTTCCTGCAATGGTGTGTGAGAATGGGACTCCCCTAAACTGCTAGCACAATGTAATGAGAGAAGATAAAGGTGGTTAAGAAGAAGTAGAGAGTGAGTGTCTAAGTGAGAAAAGTTTTAAATTGTAAAATTCCACCTGTTTTGATAATTTTATGAAAAACCCTCTTCTATATTATCTTTGAAGAGCTAGCCGATGAAAATATTTGGGAGATTACTGTGTATGTGTGTAGGAGGAGTGTTTAATACACATATTATGGCCCCAATATTTAACTTGCTCGTGTCTTAACTTCAGAAAATTACATATCATACTTAAGTACCTCTTTTTCATAAAAGTCTTCTTGATACCGCAGTTCCCAGGGTAACGATTGGAAATCTTTTCCCACTCTGAGTCTTGTCTACTCTCCTCAGAAATTACCACTGCTATCAGTTTTTGAATTCTTCCAGATCTTTTCACACATATTTGCACAAACACACACACATGCACATATACCTACATATTATTTTGTCTTGTTGATTCATATAGTATATATTGTTCCACAACTTGCTTTTTAGAAACAATCCAATTAAACATATGGATTTACCTTCTTTAAATGACTACATAGCTCTACAGAATATGGATTAGTATAGCTTATTAACCATTCCTTTATTTACGGATATTTAGGGCATTTTTACTGTTACAAATGGTGCTGTAATAACCATCTTCCTCACTCTCTTTGTGAGAATATTCCTCAAGACCTAGGGGAGGACACACTGGGTCAAAGAGCATCCATATTCAAAAAACAACAAAAGGATATTTTTCAATGCATTTATGTAAGATTTGAAAAACAATATTCTTTGGAAAGATCTGAATCCACTTGACATCCTAAATCCAGGTGCCTGTCAAAATTATTCCTGAAGTTCTTGATTCTTTTCAGATCATGCCCAGAGTCCACTCCAGAAGCAAAATTCTGTCTGTGATGAGATATACCTGTTACATGCATTTAGATTTAGGTGCTACCACTTCATTTTCTGATGCCAGGCACTAAAGATGGCTTTACCAGGTGTAGCACAGCTTTATGAGATAAAATCTTCCATGGACTTTATAAAGGAGAACATACACTTCAAAGGCACATGAGATAACTAGTTAGGTGGAAATTTTTCTTTGGATAATATGGATTATTCAGAGTTACATCTGTGTGACAGAAAGGTGGATGAAATGAAAGTTCTTATTTTGAGTATCCAATCCTGGTTTTTTCTGGCATGACTGTCAACAATGTTATTTTACATTTTGTGTTTTTCAAATGGTCTTCCAAGCACACTGTGCATTAAATACATATGTAAACATTAGGTAAATCAGGTATTAACAACTTTCGTCTTTTAAATCTTCACAAGGGAAGTTATTCAGAATGCCCAAGGTGCCCTAAAATGCGAATTTTTATACAAGAGGTTATACAGTCTTTTAACACATTGCATCCAGAGTCAGAGATGAGTAAGCCAGAAGTTCTGACTGATTTGGGGGAATGAACCTAGTGGGAATATTCTCTAGCACCCAGCTTACGTAGACTGCATACCCGTTCTGTTGGTCAGTGGCCTTTATGATGCAGACATGGGAAAGGGAGGCTTAGGCATCCGGGCCTTGCAGGTGGAAACAATTAAGATTCAAAAGCGATTTTGAAAACGGATTTACTTTGCTCTTTATTCTCCACATAAAAAGTAGTGCGAGGTTCCTAAAATCTCTCACTCACTCATTAAATAAATGCATTAGTAGAACTTTTCAGATTTTATTGCTTGTGATTTAAAATCTATCATACATAACATATGGAATATGTATATATATACACACATCTATAAACACACATATATGGTCAAATCTGTGTTTCACATCAAACATCTACTGTATGTTTCACTAGGGAGACAAGACCCATGTGTTTTGCAGAAGCTTTTAAAGCTGTTTCATTTATTTTATTAGCCTTTAATGAATGTAATTAGAACCCAAGTAATTAAATGCAATTGTGCTCAGTATGTTCCTGTTGTAAATTGCCCTAAACAATGTGCATCGTGTGAACAAATTTGTGGGATTAATCGAGGATAGATAATGTTTTTGGATAGTATTTCACACTAAACGGCCGCAGAGAGAAACAAAGAAGCTGGCGCAGTGTCATTAATCTTAGTCAACTGGCAGCTCTGGTGTAATTTGCATGACTTAGACAGTGACACAGGATGAGGCTTGCTTGGGATGGGTGTTAGATCACTGTGATACGTATGTATTTATTCCCCTTTAGTCTCCTGATTTATACGCAGAAAGAAGTTTGTATGTGGAAGCGGATAAAAACAACAATGTTAATGGAAGGAGTTGTAGATTACTCAAATTATTGCTGGCAATGTACATGTTCCTTTGTTTTCATATTGAGCATTTCTGTTTTATGGATGTTGAAAAGACATCTGTGAATCTCTTTCAAGTAAAAAAAAAAAAAAAAAGCAGATAAATTGTGGCTGGAGAATGGGACACCGGTAGAAGTTTGTCCTTTCCCCCCCTTCTATATCTAATATATGTTGATGCATTGCTTTAGGAACCTATCCCTTTCAGAAGAGGTACTTTTGAATTGCATTATAGAAAACCTTCATACTCTACTTATGAAAATATCATTGGGAAACAAGTGCTTGGAAAAATGGGTAGCAAATGCAAATGCTTTCCTGTTTCATCATGAAATGTAGAATGCAACTCTGAATTACAAAAGCGATTAGATAAGACATTCTAAGAAAAGCACATAAATTGAGCTTCAAATGTCACAACAGATGACAAATAAAAGGTAAATGAATTTGGGGAGTTTTGAACTGAAATGACCATGCCCTCGTGACCTAACGGACATGCTAATCTTAGCTTGCACAAGTGTATCTGACATTTATGAGCAGTGGACCCAGGCCATTGTGTTCTTTTTCTTCTGATCGAGATAAAGTTGCTTTCAAAATTACTTATAAGGCAGTCAAATAATTTTGAGGGCAGCATATAAAGCTATATTGCCTTTGCAAATGCTGTGATTATATGCAAACTAAATTTAAATATTTGAGAGGAAACCTCATGCACAAAGAGGTATATCAACTTTAAAGTGTGAAGGGAATGTCTATTAATCAAAGAAGTACATTTCACCATATATTTTGGATTGAACTTTAAATGCACTCTTCTGTACACCTGTTTTACTTCAAAATTAATTTCTTCTGATTTTTCAAAAAGTATATAACTTATCCTTCTGAAATTCAAATAAAACCATAAACTTCAGTGAATTTTATCCTCAGCAAAAGAAGACTTTTCTTACCTCAGTGACTATATAGCTTTGAATAACACTTGCTGGACCACAGAAACAGTCTGTCTTTCTCTTCTCACTGTTTATCTCTCTTCTCTCTGTTTCTCTCTCTTACGTGTATGTAGGTACCGTGGTGTGCATGCGAAAGTATGTTATTTTATGTTCTTATTTCAAGAACATTGAAAACAACAAAATTATGAGCAATTCATGAGCATAAATGACTCCTATTAATAAGCTATTGACCTGTACACCCCTGTTCAACATTTAAAGACCAAGAACAGCAGTATCTAATATGAGGGCAGGCATATCGAAATAACATTAAACTGAGACATATTTAATACACTGTCTAGGAGTGATCATGTTATTGGAAAAACTAATATGGCAGCACAGCTGTAGTTAAAATGATGCAGGACATTGTAAAGTTGAAATATTAGACAAATCTCTTGGAATGAGAAGAAATTCTTGAACAGTTAATGTTATAGTTATGCTTATTGTTCCAGACTCATTGGGCATTGGGATGAGGGGAAGGAAAATGTTACTAATATAGTCAACTGTTCTTTCCATGAATACTGTAGTAACTGGAGGAGCATTTGATGTAATTGGTCAAAAGGCAGCCTTTGCAACCCTGGCGGGAATATTCTTCTAAAAAGAATGTAAGCTGGTGGAACCTCAGCAGAGCATTGTAACTGACCATGGCATAATTGGTCATCACCATTTCTGTGTGCTTTCTTGTCCAAGTAAAAAATACTCATGTGACAGAAGTAATCTGTTGAGAGTACTTGGAGAGAAGAATTTCTATTCAGTTGCTCAGAGTAAATGAAAGTAATTTACTGAAAGTCTTTGCCTGGTATTATTTTGGTATGCAGTCCAAAACATGATTAGAGGAAACTATACTTGCCAGATATGCCATTAATTGCTGTGTCAAGTCTTCAACAGAATCATGATTGATGCTGCAAGGTTGCAGAATCTGACTTCCCTGAGAGCATTCAGTATCTTTTTTGTACATATTGCAACAATCTGCTTTAAAATATATACAGTACAGCAATATCTGTTATTTACTTAAATCTTACAAACTTTTGTCTTTACAGCTTCTGAAATGAAGCCCTCAAATGCTTACACATAGAATATAGATCCTTGGAAGGAAAAATTCATTTTTATGAAATGAGAGTTGTGTCTATATTAAGACTATTTTTATGGAGAATTAACAAATATAGACACAATTAAAGCTATTGAAGTATTTGTCCAATACAATTCCTATTAAGATACTGAGAAAAAAAAGATAAGCCCTTATGAGTTCATTCATTATTGACAAGTAGGTTTGTCTGTAAAAGAGATAACTTTTTTTTTTATTTTTTTGAGTTTGAGTCTCACTCGGTTGCCCAGACTGGAGTGCAGTGGCCGCTCCCAGCCACCACAGCCTCGCCCGCTGGGCTCCAGCGATCCTTCTGCCTCAGTCTTCCAAGTAACCGGAATTACAGGCATGCATTACCACGCCTGGGTGATTTTTTGATTTATTGTAGAGATGAGGTCTCGCTGCCCAGGCAGGTCTCGAACCCGTGGGCTCAGGCAATCCACTCACCTCAGTCTCCCAAAGGTGCGGGATTACAGGCTGAGCCACCGAGCCCAGCTAGGAGATAACATTTTAAAAAGAAATTTAGAAAATAATTGTCTGAAATTCACCTTTAAGAAAAAAAAGTGTCCTCTGTAGTGCCTTGAATTTTCTACTCAATAGTCAAAACTGCAAAATGGGTTAAAAAGAAATACTTTAAAAGAACTTGGAAGTATACACATGAGAAAGGAGGCAAACTTCTAGAGGCCAGTATTCAATGGGAAAATAGCAGTCTTAGTGGATGGTCTTTGTATGGTAGCTCTTAATGTGTCTTTGGTGATGTACAATGGAAGGTGCCTTGGACTAAGTCTAAAAATGGGGTTCAGATTTTAGAATTGTTGTGTACAAGATGTGTGGTTTTAGGCAACTCATATTTTCTTAGTTTTCAAGAAGGAAAGGTAAGACTGAGTTGAAACTCGACATTTGGACAGGGCATTTTAGTTACACTAAGAGCTTGACACTTAGATGCTATACATGTTCAAAGTGCATCACTTCTCCTCTCCTATGCCTGTTGCATTTGGAGCTTGGATGCTTCCAAGAGAAATTGAGCAGTGGATTTGAGAGCGTAGAACAACTATGGCAACCAACAGAGATAAGCACGTAATAGTTGAACACTGTTGGAATTTGTCAGGCCTGGGTATGTGTTGTGCTCAGGACAGCAGGTCAGCTCTTCCCCACATGATTATTCAGGTACCGAGGCTCCTTTTACATGTGGCTCTGTCATTTCCAGCATTTTCATTCACACCTGAAATTGACCAACAGAAAGGGAAATAGCATGAAGAATCACACAGGGGAGGTTGTTGTAGATCAAGTTTTTTAAATCACTTTTTCTTAAAAACAGGATTTCACTCTGGTGCCCAGGCTAGAGTGCAGTGGCATGACAACGGTTCACCACATCCTCAAACTCCTGCTCAGGCTATCCTCCCTCCTCTGCCTCTGAATGGCTGGGGCTTCAGGCATATGCCACCATGCCCAACTAATTTTTCTATTTTTTGTAGAGACATGGTTTCACCTTATTGTCCAAGCTGGTCTTGAATTCTTGGCTTCAATCCACCTAGGCCTCCCAAAGTGCAGGTATTACAGACTTGAGCCACCGTGCCTGGCATCATCACTTCTTTTCAAATTCTTCTGATGAGGACTTGGTCATGAGATGAAACCCTCACTTCACGAGAGTCTGAGAAATGTTGTCTAGCTATACACTTGAAGAAAAATCAAATCGATTTTGATGGATAGCAGTCGCCCCTGCACCAAGCAGCATCTCTTTTTCTACATATCTACATAGGTGCATTGATCAATTTACACAGAGGTAAAGCAGTTCTTTTGAATGAAAAGGGACCTTGGACCTGAGCTTGCCATTTTCAACCCCCAAGTAAGCTTAAACAGGGATTAAAAACATATCTAATGAACTGTGGAGGTGCAGATCAAGACTGTATTTTAGAAAGTGGACTCCTTTGGAGTAAGACCTCTGTGAGGAGCTCAGATCCAAAAGCCAAAAGTCCCTGCTGTCAGACTCACTGTTACAGATCTTTACTGAAGTGGCTGCTTCCATTTCCACATACACAACCCTTATACTCATGACACAGTTGGAGCGCCAGTTACCTAGGTCTGGGATGTTTTGGTGTGAGGTATAAATCACCCAGATTTAGTAAAGTGAATGGGAAATGAGGTTTGGGGGTCTTGTCACTGGGAGTATTAATGTACATTAACATCATTTAAAACCATACTTATGCAAGTGTTGGGTATCCATGCTACCTGCAGAAACCATTAAGTAACAGCCAAAATAGAAAAAGTTTAACATATTATGTACAATAATGGTCTTTAGTACCAGATAAGACTTCTAAAATGTGATTGAAGTTGTCTTTTATAATTTATGGGGTGTGTGTATGTGTGTGAAGACTATACAGAAAACTGTGTAAACTGGTCCCTGATGTATACTTGAGCCCACTTAAAAAGTTTGTTCTTGGCATGTTACATAGGACATGAGAGGTGACAAATACCTTTCTCAACACATGGGAAGTGCTAAAAAAAATATAGCTCTCTTTTATTGAGCAGCTATCATGCACAAATTACTTTAGATGTGTTCTCTCATGTAAGCCTGTAAGCAACCTGATGAAGTCAGTATGAGCATTCTCGCTTTATAGATGAAAAAGTGAGCTGAAATAGTCTGTAAACTGCCCAAGGTAAGAGAGCTATGGAGCAGCACAGCCAGAACTCAAAGTCCATACTTTAGAACCCAAAGTCCTCACTTATAACTACTATGTTATGTGGGTTGGTGATTGAATATTGACTCACATTGAGGCCAGGAATGGCTGACCAGAGAAGCAGTCTGTGTCTGACGGATGCCATAGGATTCGCTGGGCAATTTAAGAATTTGCAGTGAGGCGGCAGAGTTCTAGGGGAGAATACTAGGCTGAGGCATCATCAAAGCTGCATCCTAAGACAGCTCTTTGAGGTGGAACAAAGACAAATTGGGTGGAGATGGAGGTGGTGGTAGACACAGTAGCATTCCAGTGCAGCTGACCAAAAGCATGAAGCAGAGTCCCTTCCTCTGGGTTATGATTTCTCGCACATTTGCACTTAGAAGTAAGAGCAAAGATAGCATCAAGCAAATAGGGCAGGGTTATGATATTAGTAGCACCAGGGAGAGCTCCCAGGATTCCTGTAATTCAAGGGCGACAGGGAACAAGTATACTTTCTTTAATCCCTTGGGTACTCTGGTCTTCTCCTGATAGGACCACTCTTGAAGCACAAACCTTTCATGTTTAAGTGTCTAGATCTGTAAAGGAAATTCCTGATATAAGAAGACTACCATATTCATTAATTTAGGAGCACTATGACCTGTCTGAAATCAAGGCCACATCACATTCCTGAATTTGAGCTTCGATGGCATTTGAACCTCCTATAAACCCTGAGAGGTGATTCTCGAGACTCTGCATTTTCTTTGCTCCAATATGTTTCTAAGACATGATCAGAGTTCCAGCAACATAAACACCAGCAAACAGGATTATTACTTTTTTCTCTTCCTGAATTTATGCTTTTGTGAAGCATGTAAGCTCTCTTGGGCTCAAAGACAGGATCAGAAATTTACAGGAGAATTTTGCCCTAAGAGAAGGCAAATTTAGTACACATTTTTCTAGGGGGAAAATACTTACATGATGATTTCAATCTCAGTTGATGTACATGAAACCTCTTTGACCAAGAGTTCAGTTTAATGATCATTTTCCATAATGTTTCTCACCATCAATGTGGGACAGCAGTGACAAATGAATCCATCTTTCTTCCCCACCAGCTTCTAGAACAGACACAACTCCCTTTCTAGCTCTGGTTGGATGAGGGTGATGTTTTCCTGCACCTTCATTTTCCTGGCATTGAGGGAGGATTTCTTCTCCACACCCTCAAGGGAAAGAATGTTAAAGAGATAGTCCTGACAACTTTGCAGTGGCCAATTCTGCGGTAGTCATTGCTTTGTAAGGGACAATCTTAAGGGTGGAGTGCCTATTTCCAGCCCTATTTCAACTTTTAAACAACGTTGGCCTGTCTGCAATATATTGTTCTTTAAAAATAAGAAAATATTTTAGTGGCTTGAAACAGTCACTTATTTGTTTGGGTAGGGCAGGTGGCTCTTTTGAGTTAGTTGTTCTGACTTTGCAAATGCTTGTTAGTAACAGAAGGTTGCCTCATGGATAGCAGTTCTTTCCTTGTATGACTTTCTCTGTTTTTGACTTCTGTAATTCAAAATCCTGATTTTCTTTTTATCATGTGGGGGATTCCATCTTGAATTTGTTTTTAAGCACATACTCTCCTTAGCATTGAGTATTGCGGTTCCTCAGGGCTCTTAAGATTACCGTTCTCTTTTTCCATGTTCCCTCCTGGTGATCTTATCTACCCTCCCAGATCACTAATTAATTTTTTTCCTTAATAACTACACATCATCTATGTTTGTATCTCCAGTCCAGACTTCTTTTCCAGGCTCAATATCCATATGCCAAACTGTCTACACTGCTTTCTCAAGTGGCTACATCAAAAACACCTCAAACCAAAGACATCTGAGACAATTCAGAATCCAGCCCTCCATCCCCAACCCCTGGACTGCTCCTTTTCCAGTGTTCCCTATCTCAGTGCTGTTGTCATCAGAGTGCATAGAAGACTACGGGTCATCCTGGATATGTCATTTTATCCATTTATCCTTGAGCTCTGTCAATTAGACCTCCTAAATATTTCTCAGATCGCCCCTTCCTTCTCTCTCTATTGTTAACCCCCTGAGAGTTCTGATATATACTTAGTCTGTAGTCCACCCTTAAATCTTATATAAGTGTTATTTTTTCACATGACAGTTAGAATGACATTCTTGAAAGTACACAGGTTCTCAAGACTCCATTCTGCTCAAAACCATTTGATGGCTTTTCACTGTTCTTGAGTTGAAGACCAATGTCCTAAACAGGGTTTACAAGGCCCTGTGTAATCTGGCGCCAACCCCTGCTTCCAGCCTCATCTTGTAGCACTTGCCTCATCTTGCTATATACTACTCACGCTATTTTTCTTTAAACTTAAGAGGTCCCATTTCTCTATTGGTCTCAGGATGTTCTTGAACATAGGATTCCCTCTTCCCGCAGCTCACTCTTTGCCTAATTATCTCCTACTCTTAACATCGCAGCTTATGTAACAGTTTCTCAACCTTTGTGATTCCCTAGTCTAGAACAGTCTCTAGATTGTAAATTCTTTGATGACAGTTGCCATATCTATTTGACTAATATATTGTATTTCCAGGAAGGATGGAGTTACTGGCACAAAGTATTTACTCAGTAAGTACCTACTGAGAAGATGAAAGAGCATTGCCCCCCAGGATTAACTTTGTCTGTCATTGTTGCTTTAATTCTGTGTGTTAAAAAAATGATTTTTGTCTTCAAACGATTAATATCTTTTACCAATTTTTTCTTGGAATTGTCTTTCTTATGTTCTTTTGATGATTTCTGTATCTTTATTTTTTCCTTTTATTTCAACTGGTACATGAATATTTGATGTCTTCATTCAACATTATCCCTTAAATTTTAGCTGTCTCACCAAGGTTTTCCCCTCGGTTATTATTTCACAGCTTTCTGAAACATCTTCTCACAGAAGTTCTAAGTCAGTCATCACAAAACACAATTGCACTTATCTTTCACCCCATGGTACATTTCTTAAATTCATTTAACTGCTTCTAACACATTTACTCCTACCGCAAGCTGTGTGGGATTATCAGAGATAGTCACTCAAGCAAGTGCATTTCTGACTAGTCATTTTGTGCCCAACACCTTGAATGACTGGATGCTGCTTTTGTTGAAAGGCTGAAGGCATGTGGTGTTTGGTGACAGAATTTTCAGTTTTATACTAGACCATGCCAGGCAGCAGATGGCATGGGTCATCACAAAATTTATCTTTGATTCTGTTTCATTGTTTGCTAATATTACCATAATATTTGTGAAATGCTTCACCATTATGCTCATTTCTCTGTTTCTTTATTATAAAACCTGTAAAGCCCTATGATGCTCACACAGAGCAACAATTCTTCCCTTGCATTTTCTTTGGTGCAATTCCTACTCCATCCTGTTATTCCCTGTCAAGGCCTTGGAGAGCATAGCTGTAAAGAAAATACATTGCAATAGGTGAGTATCTATCTAATCTCTACTATCTATCTATCTTCTATCTATCTATTTATGTATCTATCTATCATCTATCATATATCTACCTACCAATTATATCAACTAGTATTTCTTCTGTCACTCATTTAGGATAAACTTACTCCTTGTTTCCAACTCCTCATTTGTCTGGAAAGGATCTGTGTTTACTCCTAAGGGTGGGTGCATTGTCTTAAAGCAATCAACCTGTGGATTTCATGCCCTTGAGTGCAGAGATTGGTTCAAGCAGGCAATGAAGCATGACTCAAGACAGCAATGGTCAGGCCTAGAATTTTTATTTTTAAAAAATTTGGGGGAATCTATAGATAGTGTGTGTGGGTGTGGGTGTGCACGTGCATGCACGTGTGTGTGTTAAGAGGATTGCTGAGAGGAGAGAAATTGGGCCAGGAGCTGCTGAAGCCATCTTGTCACCACAATTGAAGTGTGTGCTTGAGGATGGAGCCAAGACAGAAAAAAGCAGAGCCAAGAGATAGTGTGAATTCAAGTCTTGATTTTATCATATGAGGATCCGGTTGCACCTGAGCCAACTTTTTCCTCTGGACTTTTCAGTATATGTCTCTGTTTTGTTTTTTTATTAAGCAGTTTGAGTTTTTCTCCTCCATTGTAACCAAAAGAGTTGAGGCTATGCATGTGTGTGTGTGTGTGTTTAAATTTAGCTAAGGTGGTTGCTTTCCTAAGGACACGGAGGGAGAAAATAAATACTAGCTGTCAAATTTGCCATAGGAGGCTGGGCACGGTAGCTCATGCCTATAATCCCAGCACTTTGAGAGGCCAAAGCAGGAGAATCACTTGAGCCCAGGAGTTTGAAACAAGCCTAGGCAACATAGGGAGACCTCGTCTCTACGAATATTCGCTGGGCATGGTGGTTCACGCCTGTAGCCTCAGCTACGTGGGAGACTGAAGTGGAAAGATCGTGTGAGACCAGGAGGTTGAGGCTGAGGCCACTACGTTCCAGTCTCGCCGAAAGAATAAGACTCTGTCTCAAAAAAAAAAAAACATAGGAAGTAGCATGTTTCTTAATGTTTGTCTAGACCTAGGCATTTGTTTGACAGTGATGCTGAACCTAGGATGGCATGACAAGCTTCAGATCAAGTGCTATACCAGATGGCTCTTTTAAGTTCTCATTAGTTCCTGAGACTCTATGTTACATTCTTCTACATTAGAGTAACATATCTTGTTGACTGGCTTTAGAATACTGCTATGAAATAAAAACCTAAAGTTCATGGTATCTAAAAAGTCCTGGAGTTTTGGATTTATTTCCTCTAGTTTTATTTCGGCAATAATGACGTCCTTTTTCTAGTGGTCTGCTTCTTTCTCTTTGCTTGGACAATTCAAGTCATCAGGATCTTCTTCAGCTATTTACCAGTACCACCCTTGGGCTCTCTGGAGGGATCTAGAGGTGATGGAGTTAAATCCATGGACAGCGCACGAAATTTTTAGAATGCTGCTTAAATAGTCACATCTTTTAACAAGGATTTAAGTCTTATAAAATATAACACCCTTTTCTACCATTTAAAGGGCATCTTTTTTATTCTGCATTTAAAAATACATGCTCATTAGAGGACATTTTCATCAAAATCAAAACAAAACATTTGTAATCTTGTTACTAGAGATATTTTAACTTATTGTACATTTTAAACCAGTCCTGTTTCCTATGCGTATGAAAGCATTCACATTTACCATACATGCAGTTTTTCCTGCTTTTTACACTTAACATTTCATTACAAATATTTTCCCACACCATTACAGAGTTTTAATGGCTGTACAATTTCCCCCACTTTGTGTGTTCCACATGTGTCTGGTCATTCCCTTGTAGTTATACATCCCCCAATGCACTTGGTTAACTTACAACTAATTGGCATGTAAGTGGTGGTTGCCTAACATGGGCTCACAATTACTCTTTTCAAGTAATTAAATTTGTGCTCAGAATTTTAAAAAATGATATGTATATTTTATAAGAATTGCTTTCCTAAACGTTCATTTGTTATTAATTTATTCATTCATATTTTTGAGTGCCCACTACGGGCACAGCATCTTATGGCCAAACATATTTTACAGGCCAAGAAAATTATACTTTAGAACATTTGTATAATGAGAGCTAAATTTCACACTTGCAAAATTACAAAAAGCTGTGTAAAGATTCAAGGGTCTTTGAAGTCATCTTTGGTTCCACTTACTTGTCATTATTTAATCAGAAAAGAGCCTTATTGAGACGCATATGGTGTAAATAGTTCAAAAAGATATTTAGATGTCTTCAGGACAGAGGATTTTCTTACACTTCAGCCCTTACAATGTCACATTTTATTTTTCCACAGCTATGCACTTTTTTTAGAAGGTGGTATGTCATTTTTTTCAAACCAGAAATTAACAATTTTTTTTCTTTTTCTATGGGAAACGTTTTTTGGTATGGAATTCTTCTGATTTGCAGTAATGTATGTGTTTGTAAAAGCAATGTGCACATTTTTAAAAGTTCCATCACACAAGAGAGAACTTGTCTCTTCAACTGATATGAATGGAATTGAACTTTAAAAGAACAGGTCCACATACAACCTGGAAATCTCAAAATACTGAATGAAATGAAAGTCCTGCTTATCACAACAAACGTTTGCTGGAGAGGTTTAACTGGAGAATGAAGGATAATGCAAAAGAGCATTTGAATTCAGCTACTTATTGAGCTGTCCCTGCATTCATTGGAGGTAAGTGAAACAGTTGATTTCATTCCACAGAGGGCCTTATTATGAGCATAAATTTCTCTGAATTTTAATCTAAGGCTTGGGGTTATATACATTTTCAGACTAAAATAAATATTTTGTTTCCCCTAAAAAGTTTCTTTTTGCATACTCTTTGGAGACCCATGAATAACAGTTATAAAACTGAAAAATTAAAGGTGAGACAAGCTTTTTAATACCCCAAGATAATTTTTGACTACTTTGAGATTTTACTGTAAATAGCTAGTTTCTTTTTCAAGTGGTATCACTGAAGTGAAAAATGCATACAAAAACCCCAAGTTATGGTGCTAAATTAACATTTGTTAATAGGAAAAATTTATTTTTCACTTCTCTTTTGTCATCCTTTTAAACTTCTCTTAAACTACAATGGGCCCTTTAAGATGAATCCATTTACAATCTTATGTAGAGCCTTTATAAAATGCTATCCTTATACCCAAAGTCACTATTATTCTCCAAGGCCCCTATTTGAATGTAATAAGATTTATCTATATATTCATTTAGAAGCTGAATTTTGCCCTGATGATATATTTTATATTGATTATTAATTAACTTGTAAGTTGTAGTTAAGCTTAAGGACTTTTTACACATGGGGAATACAGCACACTCTAAATTGTTTAAAATAAAAGTTTTCCTGAGGGCAACATTTCTATTCAGTTGCAATATATCATATGAGTCTTTTACGGCATCTTTAGTTTGTGGACAGGATATTCAATATAATTTGTTTAACTTTATTTATTGTGCTATAAAGTTTACTCTCAACATTTAAAGTGTTGTTCTTGATATCTAGGTATTTAATGTTGAGTATCATGCAATCTTTGACGATTCAAAACTTATAGACTATAAATGAGTTACAGGCTATATGCTGAGAGACATGTATTTTTACCACTGACTGACTTTATGACTTTGTTCAAATCAACTAATGAATCTAATATTATTTGAATATAAGACAATATTATTCTATTTTTATAGATAACTCAAGCCTTTCCTAAGGATTGTAATCATCTTTCTAGATTCTTGTTGATGCCTGTCTCAATTTTTAAGCTTACTTTAGAATGTTTTAGAAGCTTTAGCTTACCAGGTACTCTGATCTCATGGTCTACAATTAGGGCCAACTCAATTGGGAACATTTTTCAAAATGTACTGGTTGTACTTCTTAACAGCGATAGAAATATTAACTAATAGCCAGGCATGGTAGCACACTCCTGTAGTCCCAACCACTTGGGAGGCTGTTGTGGGAGGATTGCTTGAGGCCAGAATTTGAGGCCAATCTGGGCAACATAGTAAGACCCTGTCTCAAGCAAACAAAAACTAATAAATTACTAAGATCTTCTGAGTGCTTACAATGTGTAGCTTTTAAACACATGATTTCATATGAGCCCATTAGAACATGCAAATAACTTATCTAAGGTCATACTGCTATTAAGTCAGGAAGTCAGAATTCAGATATCAACTGTGGGACTGAAGAGTCCACTGGTTTTTTTTTCTCTATAGTCTATAGCTACTAATGTATCAAATATAGTTATTCACTTACGAGTTTTAAAGTAAAGTGATTTATTGTTTTCACAAAAGATTTGACACAGCTTATCATAAAGTATCAACATATAAGTCAGTTCAAACAGGGAGTTATAAACACACAAAAAAAGAAGATAGGATTATTAGAATTAAAAACTAAAAACCTATATTAAACTGATTACTACAATAACATAGAAATTTAGGAGTATTTCCCACAGACACAGCAAAAAAGGAAAAAGTGGTAAGTTACCCGCTTTTATTTAATAAAGAGAAATATGTACATATTCCTCAGTCAGGAAAGTCTTCAAACTTTGTTCTGATACTAAATTCCAACAACTTAAAACATAAATCTTCCTTTCTCTCCCTTCCTCCCTTCCTTCCTTCCTTCCTTCCTTCCTTCCTTCCTTCCTTCCTTCCTTCCTTCCTTCCTTCCTTCCTTCAACAAACTTTTAATGAATGTTTCTTATGACCTGACTATTGTGCAAGTCACTGGGGACTTAATGGTGAGCAAAATTATTCTCTGCCCATATGGGGAGCGCAGTAGTGGAGGAAATAGTCATTAATCCTTTTTTAGTTTGTGGTTGCAAATTGGGATTATTGCTATGTGAAAAGGAATGTAATTCTATAAAAGCACATAACAAAAGAATGTAACCTAGATTCGGAGTGTAGGAGAGGTTCCCCAAAGAAATGATATTACAGCTGAAGGCTTAGGCAGAAGTTATCGATGTCTTTCCACCCAGTATGCTGTCCATAGACCAATGACATTGGCATCAGCTGGGGGCTTCTTAGGGACACAGAATCTCAGGCTCCAGCTTGAACCCACTGAATCAGAATCTGTATTTTTTTTTTTTTTTTTTTGAGTCAGGGTCTCACTCTGTCACCTAGGCTGAAAGGCAGTGGCGTGATCATGGTTCACCCTCCTGGGTTCAGGCAATCTTTCCACCTCAGCCTTCTGAGTAGCTGGGACTACAGGCATGTGCCACCATGACCAGCTAATTTTCTGATTTTTTGTAGAGATGATGTCTCATTCTTTTGCCCATGCTGTTCTCGAACTTCTGAGCTAAAGTGATCCTTCCGCCTTGTCTTCCCAAAGTGCTTGGATTACATGCATGAGTTACTGCCTGGCCCAGAATCTGCATTTAGCTTATTCCTTTGAGCATTGAAGTTTGGGATGCACTGATCTAAGGAAGAGCTGGGATCAGACAAAGGGAACAATGTGTTTAAAACCTTGGTGGCAGGAAGAAGTCTTAAGTAAAAGGGAAAAAGTGGCATGAGAGTGTCAAGGAGATCACTGGGGCCACTGAAGCATGGCTTGTGGTCCTGAAGGACATGAGGATCTTTGAAGATTAAGCGGAGGAAGAACATCGCAACATCACTCCTGCAGTAAGGAGACCAAAGAGGGGTTCACAGTAGAAGCAGAGGGCTATTCATTTGGCTATTCTGGTGTCTAAGAGAAAGCTGAGAGTGTGGAGAGAGTGAAGTAGTAGAAAGACTTAAGATCTACTTAAAATTTTAAATCAATTGGCTTTGATAATGGATTCAATATGCCAGTGAATGAGAGTGATGACTCAAGGATTATTCCTGAATTTCAAACTTACTTCTTAATGGAGGAAGCTACTGAGATAGGGAATCCTTGGCAGTTAGATTTGGAGGAGCAAATAATCTGTTGGGTCATAGGTTGAATTTCAGGTGCCTTGAAGGCAGTAGAGATGTCAAAGGTGTTAGAAAAAGGAATTAAGACCAATTTTAAAATTGGAGATATAAATTTGGGCATGAGATTAAGTAACATGTTGGACAATTAGTTTAGGAAAGACATAAAAAGCATTTTCATGGCATCATCTCTTGTATTGAATCCCAATAATACTTGCTAATTTAATGAATGGACTTTTATAGAGTGCCAAGTTAATATAGTCCAACTTCATTATTTTTATTATTTAAAGTAGATTGTGAAATAGAGTTTAGTAGATCAAGAGAAATGGGTATCGACATGTTTCTTATTCTCAAATGTTGATTGTCTTGACCATGGTTTGGCAGAAATTGGATAGAACTCATTTAAAAATTGAATTCTATGTGCCTTAAGCATGGATATTATAATTGACAATTGCCTAGCCCACAGTAATATTTGAATTGCTTTTTATTAAAGTGAGAGCTGCGTATTTTAGATAGCATGTTTGCAGGTGACAAAGTTGGTATTATGAAAATTAATGCCTGATAAACCTTTTCATTTAGTATCAAATATAGTATCATCCTACCTCTGTGCAGAGAAGGACTACAGGTGTGCATCTGAGTTGTACTACCTCTGTGCAGAGTAGGACTACAGGTGCAAAGTATCATCCTACCTCTGTGCAGAGAAGGACTACAGGTGTGCACCTGAGTTGTGCTAAAGTCGATCTTTAAAATATCTTTGATTCTGCTCAAATAAAGATACATTTGCATATTCATAGTATGGTAGACATAATTTGACTAGAAAATATAAGTGCAGATTTTATCAATCAACCCATATTAGCCATAAAATATAAACATGACTTTTACAGAATAAGTAGACCTGCATAAAACATATTCTCAAAAGGCTGAATGTATCAACCCACTGGGTGGAGGGAGGAGCCAGAATCAGGCCTAATTACACAAATATTTAGCAATTTGCACGCTATGATCACAAACCAATAAGAGAAGACATCTGTCATATTGCTGAAGGTTTGCTCTTTGAGAAGTTGTTACTGTAAAAGGTATTACTAGAATTAGCGTGGGTGAGAGTATTTTTGGAGATAAGGAAGTAAGATAAGGAAGGGTGATAGGAGCATAAACAGTCCTTGGGGAGGGAAAGAGGTTAATTGGTTAGTGATTAACAACAATGAATAGAAGGATTTCATTATTGTAATAATCAACATGGCTGTTCTGTTACCTACTGGCTAAATATCAGCACTACCTAGAATTATACATTTGAACACTAAGAAATGATAAAAGGAGTAATCTTTGATTTGAGCATGGTCAATATTTTGTGATTATTTTTGACAGTGATTAACTCATAGGTTTATTTGCTTTTTAAGGCCCTACATAATAAAACTATAGAACTGAGATGGAAGAAATGACTTCTCTTCATTATCTTTAACAGGAGGGTAGTAAGGTCATACATCCCAATGGAATTATTCATTTACAAGTAAGGAAGGAGGAGAAGGGGCAAAATACAAACCAGTTGCACACCATTATAATTGGAATATGGGTTGTCAATGACTGTTCCAACCTACTTTGATTCTGGGAAAAGTATTATGTCACAGGCGCTGAAACAGCATTAAGTGGAAATCTTCACTGGGATTATATTATTTGGAGTACAAGGCAGCCCAGCTTGAAATGATCCTGCCATAGACTGACCAACTACTGTCCTGAGACTAAAAGAACAGGAGTCTAATAATGGAGAAAATACTCTCAGCTGAGTTCAAGTACTTAAGGAAGACCTGCTCTCTCTTGATATGATGCATTTCTAGAACTCCATAACCTTTTTTGCCTTCTTCATTCTTTTTTCTGACTACGTTCTGTGTTCTTGACTGTGTTTCTTACATAATTTGTGAATTTGCCTCGAGCTCTGAACTGCAATTTATTTATCTTTGACAATTAAACAGTCTTTGATTATTTTGCCCAGGTGATGGTTTAAGCCTGAGTTTGTCACTCTGAACCTTGTGTGTGCATGGATCAATCTGATCATGTTAACCAAGTCACTTTTCTTATACTCTGCCTTGACTACTACTTTGCTCCTTTTCCCACTTTTGGAGAAATATGTGTTATAAATGATTCCATGACATTTTGCTTCACTTTTTAAACATTAATTTAATGTCAGTCTTTAAAGATTATGCTTATATAAAGTATAGTCTTTTCTTCTCTAAAATGGTCCTATTCATTCTTTCTGAAAACTTGATTTGACTGGCTCAACAAAAATGTGCTAAATTCTAATTTTCAGAGCATATCTTGGTAAGTGGCATAGCATTTGGGTATCATATCAATTGTAGTTTAGTGTTTTTCTTTTGTTTGTTTGATGCGTGGTGTGGAATCCATGAAGAAGGGTAATTTCAGGGTAGAGAATTAAGGAAACAGAATATTTATTTACTTTTGGTGCGTTTTCATTTCAATGTACACAACTTTCATATTTTATTTTGTAGTAGTATTCTAATTTATAAACATAAATAATGAACTTTAAAATATAATGTATCTTTTATGCTTTGTGATATTTAATATGAGTTTAAATGAATTATTTTCCTTTTATGTATGTGAATACATATTTAATACGACCAAATTGAGTTGATAAATTAAGAGTATTATGCTCAACAAAAGATATTCTAATCACAACTTAGAGCAATTAAAATTTATCATTCTTTTACAATGTACATTATATTCTAGTGGGACTTTTTTATGTCTTATTTTACAAATGTAAATTTACTTGATTATTTTGTGCTCTACTTTAAACTTCTGTAGAGTAATATCTTAAACCAAATATGTAGACCGAAGATAGAATAATATAGGCACTTATACAGAAATATTACTATTCTTGTAAGAGACCTAACCAAAGAAATATCATCAATGTGTTAAACATTTTAAATTGTCATCTCTGGGATGGTGATATAATTCAAAACATTTTGGGAACTTTTAAAGCATTGCCTTCAAGAAAGAAAAGAGAATATTTATTCTACTTGTTGCATTGAATACGATTTATTGCAGGAATTCAGCTGTATTGTTTTTCTCTAGTTCATCTTATTTTTAATAATGATCATACTAATTATTGAGTGTTTATGTACAATCTGTATTTTAAAAGCATCTTGAGACATTATTTGAGAAGTTGTGTTATAGTTTATTTTTGTCACCCTGTGGTTACAGTGCTAGGTGTACTTTTATCAATTCATCAATGTTCAATGTTTGAGCTGATTTACATAAGCCCATTGTTTTAATTTCAAACGTCAGGGCTTTAGAAGAGATTTGTTATGATTGAGATTGTTTTTTGTTCTCCCGAGATAACAAAACTAAAATGAGAAAATATACTGTTTCTTGAAAACCAAGAGAAGAAATGAGAATAATCTCATATATAAGTGCATGTAAAACTTAATCTTGGGGGGATTATTTCATTCAAAATAGTACATAGTAGGAAATTATGACATTTCAAATAATTTCAAAATTGACTTAAATTTCAGCCTCATCCCACCTCAAAATGGGGGTGGTTCTAAGGATTCTCTTGTTTAATAAGAGGGCCACGCACGTGTTCTTAGTGGTCTCATGGAGGGATGGTTCTAATGAGCCAGTCAATTCAATTTTGTTTTCTTAGGGAAAAAAAAATCTCATTTACCCATAGTATCATAGTATCAGAGGTGTGTAATTGCCTTCACTAGGACATTATTCGCTATTTCTCTTACTGTTGGAAACATTTGAGATATAAGCTAATTTATAGCATCCTCAACTCTTGTCAGCTGTATGAAATCCTGTTGTTTCACTTTCCAGATAATTTTCTTCTTGTAAAACTTTCCTTCCTTTGTCTCCTAATAAATATGCCCTTTCTAAATCCTTTTTCTTTTGAAATGAAAAGACTAAAAGGACTACTTTTGTAATTAAAAGTCATTTTAAAATAACCTTAGAAGATTGTTTCTAGATATCAAAACATCTTTATGGTCCCATTTCTATGGCAAGAAAGACAAGCGACTGGAATCCTGCACATTTTACTGTAGTCTACATTAATTACCTTCTATTAAAAAAATGACAAAGACCTTTTTGAAAGAGAATCTGGCACTCTTTCCACAGAAATGATGGCAGACACCCTACTTTGCTGATTTCTTGACACTTCTAATTACCTGTATTCATCTGAAATCGTTTCCTTTGTAGAGAGTTATTGGCATGATTTTCTGAGAACAAGAGGAAAATGGAAAACATTTTAGCAAGTTAAGGAAAAAAAATCAACAGTATCATTGTTTGCCGCTTTTGTTGAAACTACCTACACAAGTCATTTGAGGGACATGAAGGTAAATGAAAGGTTATACTTTGCCCTGCACGTTGTTGCTGGTATTTGTAATGTCAATAACTGTAGAAGGTTGTCAGGAAACTGGAGAGATAAAGGTCAATAGCAATGACAAATATATCATTGTATGTGTTTGAATATGCAATATCAGCCTAATCTGCCAGTAGAGGCTTTCACACCCTGGAAATATCAATCAGGTGCTATATGAAACCCACCTATTGTTCTCCAGTTTCCTAGAATGTAATGGGAAGATCCAAAGATTGAAAACCCATCACATAATTTTTTGGGGGTGCGTGGGGGAGGAGGGAAGGATGGTGTTATCGTAGTCACTGCTGAACATACATAAAAATACTCATTCATTTTTTAAAGATGGAATTAAAGAAAACATTAAAACTTAACCGGTTTCTCAGATTGCTTCACTGAAGAAAAATGTTGACGTTTTTCTTTTCATCAAATAAGAAAGACACAGTTCAGCCTTGTGTATCAATGCAATGAGGTAGATGTCAGAGCTTTTCAGTGACATAAACTAAATTAAATCTTAACTATGTCTTTCATACAATCTTGACAAAAATTTAGTTGACCAAGTCCTGCCTCCTATTGATTGTGACGTGTTAAAAATTATGGCCATTTGTATTCAATAATAAATTGCTTACAAATGAAATGCACAATAGGTTACTTAAATTGTGTCTCCACTAAGAACTGACTTGTTAAAACACATTTTCTTGAAGTCAAACCCAAGTATTCCGATTCAGTAGAAAAATGCATCTGTCTTCTTTTTAGTAAAATGTACTAGAGAAATCATTTAAAACCATTTAGGAAATGAAAAGTAACAATAAAATCATAAGAGATCTTTTAAATGAATGTGCTTCAACTTGGTCTTGAAGAACACCTGCAGGATATAAAGGCAGTGGATTTGAAATGTAGAGGGATCATATTTTATGGATATTGTTTTTTAAATTTTTGCATCTGCTGGTAGTCTACATTAAAATAAAATATTTTGAAAAGTCTACTCTTCCTGAGAAATTCTGCATTTTCTTGGGTATTAAGACCTCTCTCCCTAACCCTGACTGGATGCATAAGTCGTTCTCTCCAAATGCATACCCAGGTCACATGGAAAGAGAGGGGTGAAAAAGAGATTTGCTACTGAAGACTGTACAGAGAGACAGGAAAAAGAGCAGTAAACTCAGCAGCACCCTGAGGTGACAGAATAAGGGAAAAGGCTAGAGGGGATAGAGAGGCCCTGAAGGAGAAAAGAGATGGTTTATAAAGCAATGATTTAGGGAGAAGAAAATAAAGAAGGGATGTGATGAAAGAAAAATATAATTGAACATCATAAATATATTTGTTACATAGGAAAAATGAGATTTATCAAATCCAGAGAGAGAGAAAGAAGAAAGGTAGACTATAGACATTGAGAGAGAAAGGGATAATATTCCAAAGGCTGATCAGAAAAGAAAGTTCTAAACAGAAGGAAAGAAACGAAAATAGTAAAGGGCCCCTGTTTTCTAGCCAAGGAGCTTGTCCATGCAAGGCAAAGTAAGTGAAAAGCTTGGCCACCTTTCTTTTACATATGCAGCTTGTAAATCAACTTGTTTAGAAAGGTACATGCCATACTCATTGCAGGGAATTGACAATTTTCTTGTATGCGTTTCTTTTCACTTTTCTATTTTATAGAGATCATGATGGAGAATTTTTCATGTAGTTTTCCCCCTAAAACTCTATTTCCAGAAAAATAATAATTTTAAAAGTCCTCAAACAAAAACCCTGCATAATTTAAGTGGGGAATTTGAGTTTGGATTATTTCATCTTTCCCCAGTTTCCCTTTGTATTTAGTTCATTTTTGATTACATTTCTGACCTTCAGATAAGACTCTTGTGTAAGTAAACAGTCTGGCTTTAGTCACCATCTGCCAAATGACAGCTATAGTACTGTCCCAAAGTTTTATTTATTTGACTTTTTTTTTTTTGTAAGTTGAAATTATATCAACAGAAGAGGATCTTTACTTTTCTCTTGTCTTCTTGATTGAAGGTGATATTTTCTTCATGAAGGTAACTAAGGGGTCTAAGAAACAATGAAAGGGCTCGTATGCACTAGACATGGGTTAAATAGAGGCAAATTTTCTTTGCAATTTCAACAACTTGGATACAGATGCTGGAGACAATAGCATTCTGGACTGTCTACGCAAGACTATCTTCTCTTTACAGACTAACATCTGTGTGAGAATAAACATTTGAAGGTTTAATGTTTTTGTTATTCTTAAATTTTATTCTGTCTCCTTTTGGGGGGCTAAAGTTTAGTTTGGAGACAAATGGGTAATACCGTGCAAGCAGTTTCATAGTATTTGTAGCAATCTCTTTTGAAAAGGTATTTGAGATAGCACAAATAAATAATGATTGTTTTGCACAAAGGAGTGCTATTTTTTTACTTTAGATGATTGGTATGGAAAATAAGTTTATTAAGTGACAGTTTTCAGTTAAATCTACATATTTTCAAATTTTCTTATCTTTCACAGAGCAATATTAAGGCAATAATATAATTACATAGTGAGTTTTGCTCTTCTCTCTTCTTTGTTTATTGTTTTTACTGGTCATGTTAGTCATCAGTGGTCCACAGTGAGAACTACTTAGAATTTGAGGAATTCTTTCATAGTTTTTCTCTCCACACTAAAAATTTAGCATAATTTCTAAGTGGAATAACCTACTCTACAAGGTGAACATGCTGAAAATTGCTATAATTTGCAGGTGTTAGAAATGAGAGAGATTAGATATAATTTTATTCATATCTATCTTCTCTATCTCTCTATGTAGACGGCTAAAGTATTAGATATGACAGAGGGTGCAGTTATGAGGAAAATCATAAATCTCAGGTCCTTTCTGAGGTAAGGAAAAGGTGAAGGCCAAATGCTTCCAGTTTTCTAGAAGTTAACTTATGCCTGCTTATACACAACAACACCCTCTCTTCTCTTTCACTCACACATGCCACATTAACCAAGTCTTCCTGTTTGAAAGGAAAAATGTCTAACTTTTAGTGTAATGTTAATCTTTTTCAGATATGTTTTTTCTTTGTCAAAACTTGCTCATCTTATTTATTGAGTCTACTTGAGGAAGTTAAATGAACATAGAATTATTTCAATTATTTTTGCATTCTCATGAAATGGCTGCGATTTTGATAACTGTCCAAGATACTATGATCTGAATTTGAACAAGAGAGAACAACCAAAGTAAACAAGAAAAGTTAGAGAAGGAAGTAGGAAAAATTAGAGTGAAGGTTATTGGAAAAAAATAAAGACAATTAATTGGTGAAGAGAAAAAGTAAACGTTAAATATAAGATGGAAGGTTTGATCAATTGTAAGTAAGAAAAAAATGATACAGGGACCACAGTGAATCACAAGTCAATTATGGGTTAAAAACATAGTCCCATTGTTCAAAGACAAAATATTGACAGGCACAAGCTTTTAGGAAACATAAATAATCATTCACATCATAAACATTATTAATCTTTGTTATCCTATTATGTCCTTTTGGATCCTAATACTTGTGCCAAACGTGCAGAACTTGGAGTAAGTCCAGAGGAAGCAGCAAAATAACTTAAAGGTTGGGAAATAGTCCCAATGAAACAAGGGTAAAGAAACTGACCTTGTTTAGTCTGGAAAAGAAAAGACTTGGAGGGAATTAATAGCAGTCTTCAAGTTCATGAAGGAACACAGACCTTTGCAGGTAGAGGTGAACAGCTGGTCTCTGTTTCCTCTGAGAATAGTACAAGACAGCAGAGTCTTAAATGCAGTAGATGGGGATTTAGGCAAGATGTTAGGAAGATATTCTCTACCTCGGGGGAGGGATGCAGGGAGAGAATCTTCAGGGTTTAGTGTGTATTGGATGATGATGATTTTTGTAGTCAGCTAGTTCAAATTGCAGAACAGAAAGAGAGAATGCAAACGATGAAACAGGAACTCATGCAGGAAAGGAAACAAAGAATGAATAATTGTAATCTAGGGATACAGTCTATCTGGGATGAAAGAAATACTAAATTCTAGAAGTGTGTAAGAGACAGAATACTTGACCGGAAAGTAAAATATATTACAGAAAAAAGGGATTAAATAGGCAAAGATAAAACAATGAAAATTTGAGGATATGGCATGAATTTAGAATAAATATATACCTTTAATCAACATTCTGTTTTGGTGGTGGGGAAAGAATTCTAAATATTCATGTGTACAACACATACAAGCCACTAGTAATTTTTTAAAAATATTCTGTAGAATTGGCATCCTTAAATATTAAGAATAGGGCCAAAACCAGATTTGTCACATTTTATTCCTAATTTTATATAAGATAAAAAATAATAGAGAAATGAGCTAAATAACTTCTCAAATATTTTTCAGTCTTTTGATTTTATGACATAGGGGAAAACTGTGAATGTATGGTAAGTAAAAAAGATAATATATATGTACATATATATGTGAGTATATATATATGTTTGTGTATGTGTGTGTGTATATATATATATATATATACTCACAAAACAAGAATAAAGTATAGAGCTCAAGAAGTATTATTATAATCGTAGGAATAACTCAGAAAAATGATTGCAAAAGTCACTGACATCCTTATCATAGGAGATATTAACTGAGTGTTCAGTGATCTAGATTTTATGCTGCTCAAACAAAGGAATGTGATTCATGAATTTAAGAAACTTAGAGTCTGAGATTGGTTGTCATTTGATAAGAATGTTGCATTATAGGTAAACCACCTGGGACTGCAAAATCTATTGCACTTAAAATGATGCTTAGGTGTATAAATATAGAAGCATAAATGACCATTTCAGCAAGCTGAATTGTTAAAGAATGTGCATTGTGCATTGACTTTTGAAATAATTACAGAGGTTAAAATTTCTAGTCCCTTTGAACTACCATTGTAATTCCAACTAATAATCAAAATTGTGCTTAAAGATCACAAGTATATTTTATTGTAGATCTGTGTAATCAGCTTGATTCCTAGATGACGTGGTCAGATTTACCAATTTTCTAGTTATGTTTATTTCTTCAGACTGTTACTCTACGTCTTTGAAAATGGAATGAATGCTGCTTATGTTAAGCTCTATTGAACTCTCACTATTTCATAGCTATATTTTGTCATTGATAGGTTCAGTATAATGTGCTTTGCACTATTTTCTTCCTGATGTTTGAAACTTTTCTTCACTCTAAAAAGCAGAAAATAGAATAGTCCATATTTGAATTTATTTTGCCAAGATGATAGTTATGTAGTTATGTATATTTTATAACATTCTGGTACACAGAGCTTAGCAATCTAAAAATAGATCCTTGAAAATATTTTTTACTGCTTTTTAAAAATATACTTACAAACACTTTACTTGTAAAATGATTTTAGTTTGGAAATACATCTTAGTGTCTCTCTCTCTCTTCTCTCTCCCTCTCCCTCTCCCTCTCTCTCTCTCTCTCTCTTTCTCGACAAAGAAAAGCCTTTTGTTCTGGTCTCCCTGGCACTACTTCATTCTGTGACTTTCTGCTGTCCCCTAGTGGCATGTTAATCTTCTTGACTACTGTGCGATTGCCCTGGAACCAATTCTCTACTCTTCTGTGCTTTCTTGTGAGTCTCATTAGCAGACATTTAAAATACTATTAAATAACCCACGAGCTGCCTTTTAGAAGCAATAACCCTGTTCTGTAGCCCAAATAGTTTTCCATTTATGAATTCTTACAGAGTAAACATGTCCAGGGAATGCATGTTATGTAGATACATTTTATTATTTTACCACAATAAACATTTCAGGTTTTCAGAATTCTAACACAAAACTGATGAAAGCAACATGTTATCAGCTTTGACTGTGCTATACATAACATACGGTAGCTAAAAGGTAATTTGTGACAGGTCAGACTATTTATGTCAATAGGTTTACAAACAAAAATTGTACTATTCCTTTTCTTTGCTTTTCAAAATCCTGGTTGGTTACTACCAATGTAATATTTGCTCATTTCATGATGACATATTTCTATGAAATATTTAGAAAGATACAGCGACACTATATAGATCTTTGAAGCATTTAGATGTAATTCATTTATATAAAAGACAGACTTACATCAACATTTACCAGGACCAATTAAAAAATGTTCTTAAGTTTTTCTGTTGTTATCTTTCTTTCTACATGAATCATATTTTTTAAAAATTTAATGCTGGATTGGCTGTTTTATCTCCCTTTTGTGTTTTATATGCTTGAGCTACAATATTCAACTGTAATATGGGGTTGGTAATTTATATTGAACATTTTAGTTTTCTGAATTAGTTATTTCAAAATGTATGTTATAAAAATCAAATGCAAAAATTTGTCAAAAACAATATTTCAGTTTTTAAAAATTTAACTTTAACTGAAAAAGAGTTACTATAAACCTGGCTTACACAATTCTTTTAAAAGATGGCTAATAGCAAACTAGGAAGAATTTATAAGAAAAAAGGTCTGATGAAGTCTGGCCCATTAATTGAACATTACAGAAATCCAAGATGTATACTGAACTAATGATTTCTTGGCACTGCCTTGTTTGGCCCTTGTCATGGTTTTGACAATTATCACATGAATAGCAACACTTTTTTCTTCCCCAGCTCCGGGGGAAGAGGGCTTGTGGAAGGGTGGTGTGGGGAGGGGAGGGTGGGAAGGAGGCCCAAAGCCCTGGAAACTCCTATTGCTTAGTAATTCAAGTGTACAGTTTTGGCCATGTGGAAGAAAAAAAAAAAAAAAAGCTGTAAAGTTCTGTTATATGACGATATTCTTGTTTTCTTCAATGAAAAGTTGATGTAGTTTTTAAACTGCCTCCTCTCATCTAAAAGGTCAGATTGCTGCCCGTTTTAGTCATTTTGTCTGTTTTTACATGCCTCCATTGGGTTAAGATATCAAAAAACAAAGCCTTAGATTGTAATCAATCTTGGCTTAAGTGCAAAGTCATCCAACAAATCCAAGAACTCCTATTGACTATCATGAGGAAAGGGAAAAGGAAGAGTTGAAACCTCCTAAACTTTTTCTCAAGAGAAAAGATAAACTACTTTTCTAACCCTTCTTAACAAATAATAGAACTCACTCCCCTCCTTCAATTTTGCCCTGTCACCCATTTCTTAAATTCAAATTGCATGGTTTCCTAAAAATGCGTTCTCTATCAAACACTGCAATTTACAATAGCTATTTTCCACAGAAATGTCTGATTTTTTTTAGTTGTCTATTCAGATCGTAAATGTTCTAAAAATGCTCTCCTGGAGATATTTTTAAAACCTCATGGTACGTTGGGCAATAAATATTGTTGCTCTGTTACTGGAAACATTGAAAACAACACATTTGACAGGTTAATAGAAATGAGAATTCCATTCAAAATTTTAATTAATTTTATTTTAGGTGAATACAACTCTTCCAAAATCTTAATTCTAATGACTAGATAGGAAAATTTATTTGACATTATGAATTCTATTCAGTTAATTATCTTGTAGATTATTTGGAAGATAAGGACAGAAAAGTTTTCTTTCTTAAAAAAATTAAATCGTGAGACAGTCTTAATAAATCTCCTCTAAAGTAATATAGCATTATCAGTGGCCTATTCTCTACAGAATTAGTTTTTCCAAAACAAATAATAAAGCTGAGCAGTTCACTTTTTACAACTCTGGAGACTATCTAAACAAAATGAACAGATTTATAGGGCTATTTTTAGTGTGTGTCACTTGCATTACAGTTTACATTTGCTTTCGAACCTTATTTGACATTCTTAGTAGAAAAATACAGGCAGAACACTCATTAAGATCCTTAATAAAGGTCAGTCTCCATAGGGCAGTTACCAAAAACCAAAGTCAAGGCATGTAGATGAATGTTGTTTTGGACTTTCTGTTATACTACTTCATTTCATTTGTCCAAATAGGAAAGCCCTGAACCAAAAATGCAGATTTAGAGTTTCTATTTATAAAAATCATTAGGCACTGGTATAGTCTACTAATAACAACTGAAGTGAAAGCACATTTTTGATGGTGAGGATTTTCTCACAGCAACAGGTAAATATTCCTATGCCTAAATAACTATTATTTTTCCATAAATTGTATATTCATATTCAACTGAAAATTAACTTGTTAGAGAAGCATAGTACAATGTTGTGATATTCTGTAAGCCATTCTCCCGTGAATAAAAAAAATGCATGGAAAACCTTATGTAATGTTATAAAATATGTCATCACACATCGATTTATGGGAAAACCATGTTATATTTTGAAATATAGAAGTGAGGGTTAAATGTTTGCATTTTGTGTAAACCAAGATTCTCTTGCAGTTTGTTCCACATGAGGAGAAAGTCCAGTGCCTTCCATTGTGAAAGGGACCCAGTTTCACTTGTATGTACAAATAAGGAAGGAAGAATTCATCTCCTTTTGTTTATTCTGAAAAGATGTATCAAGAGGGAAATATTAGAAAGCTATAACCAGATACATATTTAACCACTTTATCACATCTTTTTCGTCTGTGTAAAGGGGAACACTACGATAAGGATAGAATGTACAGGAAGCCTAAATTGACACTGTTCAATGTGTTGTGTGCTTTCATATTAATCGTGTTCATGTAAAACTCCCAAGTAAGGAAATGCCTTAGCTGTAGACATCATTTAGTTAAGCCTTATAAATAGAGGTCAGATTCAAAGGTAAGAAAACAGACAAGAATTTTACACCAACCACCCTGATAAGATTATATTTTCAAAGCAAAAGCATGTCTACAAAGTGTTTTGGTGTGGAAATATCCGATTAAACACTTAAGAAAACACGCTTTCCCACAGAGCAGTCTCTATTTGCATGAAATAATTCCTTAGAACAACAAAAAAGTAACTGGCCACAACTATTGGAGGTTATGAAAAGTCACTGTACCAAATTTAAACCTGAAAAAGAGACTTCTATAAAATTAAGCCTTCGTAGATTGTTGCTCTATGTTAACCTGAAAAAGTTGAAAAGTGAAAATGACACATTTGAACTCATAGGAATATTCATCGTAACTGTTGAAAAAATAGAAATTAAGCCACTTTAGAGGTTGCAAACAGTTTGCCACAGACATTTAAGAAAGTAGTTTTATAGCTTGTTCTATGTTTTTTAAAACTAGTTACAGATACTACCTTAAAGCCAATGTTGTAAACAATGTCCCTGATGAAAAGGTTGTCAGCTTTTAAAAAAAAATTTAAACTTTTCAATCACCCTATTTCTTTTGCTTTGCAAGGTAAAGGAATTGCATTTCTATGGTAAATTTATCAATTACTAATTAGTTTGTGGTGAGTGTCTAATTTGGGTTTCTGTATAACATCGGGACAGTTTCAATTTCTTCTAACACTGGTTTATCCTGGTGTATTTAACATATGAATGAAGCCCAAATATCTTTCAAAATTCAATGCTGTACTTATTCCTGCCAAAATAATAAAAAATAATTTATTATCGTAATCTCAATTTATGGTTTAGTTAGGCAAAGTGAAAATATGACCTCTGTTGGAATCCCCATCGCCCCTTAAATTCCAGTTTGCTTTACAATGGGTTTGTGTGCTGGTGAAAGTTGGTGCTGCTAACACTTAATATGTTGATTTAAAAATGAGCTGCTTTTGATTTTAAAATAATATTTAAACGAGAGAAGAAAAAATCCTCCACAAATAGATTATTTTGCCGCCTGTAACTTTAAATAACCAAATCAAAGAGAGAGAGAGAGAGAGAGAGAGAGAGAGAGATAAACCTAGTCATAAGACAAATATATTGCAAACAGGGACAGATGAGGCATTTTTCAAAATTAAACTGCTATGACAAGCAGTTGTAAGGCAGTCTGTTTTCTTATTTTGGGGAGGAATTAGGGGTATTATAATTGAACATGCATAAGCACAGCAACTAAAATCTTCTTTTAAGATATTCCTTTAAAAAACTGAAAAAGAATGCCTTCTTTTCATGAAATATACACACAGTATTTTATAATTTTGGTAATATTTATTTGCCAATTTTGGTGGATTTATTTTGCACTTTATGGTATCACTTTATGTGTTATATATTTTTGTCTATAAAACATTCTCCAAATGGTAGCTATTTATGTGAATAATAGAATAAAGCATGAAAATATGACTTTTCTTCTTACTCCATTATTGAAGTAGAATATGATCATTAGCCAGGGCTATGGTTTAGTAGCAACATTTTGAAAAATAGCCTAAATAAGTAGATGTCAAATTAATCAAGAATGGGACTGTTATCATTTTTAAAAAAATGTATACCAGTAGGATTTTTTCAGCTATGAATAACTGTTATAAAAAAATAGGAGGTTGCGTCTTAAAAAAATTAGCATACTCCACCTCTTTAGAGTGTTAAAAAGATTCAGTACTTACTTAACTTAGATTGTGAAAATCGTGATTAAGAAACTGCTCATGATTCTAATAAAGTACCATGATTAACCCTGAATTTAGAAGTTGATGATGGAGAAATAGACAATACTGTGACTTATTTAAAGTGTTTGTTTCTCTCTTTTATAATTTGGAAGAAGTGTTTCTTTATCAGCTTCCTCACAGCTTGAAAGATGCCTGGCTCCTGAAGTAAAGAAGTTTACCTTCATCCAAATCCCTTCTAGTAGTTTTACTTTGTTACTCAAATCAGAGACAAAGAATATTTTCTCAGGCATTGATTTTTTAAAAATACCTCCTTGTGGTTAATAAGAATTTATCATTTAGAGGTCCCGCAGGTTGAAATGCATATAAAAATCAGTTTTGATTTCCAAAAACCACTCATAGTGAAACCAAAAGGAATTTCAATTATTTTATCGTGTGGTTTATATATCTAGGTATACTTTTAATTAAACACCAGTCCATAAATAAGCAAATAATAGAAGTTAGCAGAGGAGCAGTTGATCTAAATCATGACAGTTGCTCATTTATCTTTGTCTTAACTAGACAATAGGAAATGACACTACGCTGTTGTTTTCTATGCATTAAGATTTCCTTCTTAAACAAATGCAATTGAGGTGGTTTGTTTTCCGACAGCCCAGCACACACTGCCAGTGGCCGGAGTTTTGTCTCATCTTCATCTAGAGGAGGATTAATCTTGGTGATGGTGCAAACAAAATGTATGTCTGGGGTCAAAGTGCAGACTGCCTTTTGGGATCTGCATTACATTAATGTCATTTTTGGGTTCCTGACGTTAATCAAAACCAACACCATAAAGCGTCACTTAGCTAATTTGTGTATTATTGTCAATGTTACCATTAATTATGCGTTTGTGAGGAAAAAGAGGATTAATGAGATGTCACAGGTAATTTACAATGATCAGGCTCCCCAGGACATTAAGAAAACACTAGCTGGGTAAGATTACCATGCAATCATAATAGTATGCAAGAAACAAAACTCTTTGTTGAGGCACCACACTAATATTGTCCACCATTATCAAAATCTTTTCTCACTAGACTAACTCCTAACTTTTAAATGTCTTGCTCAAATTAAGTATTTGTTTTGGCCTAAAACATTAGGCTCTAACGTATTAACTGTGAGACTTCTGTTAGGTGTCTCTCTAAGTTCTTAGGATAAAAACTATTGTTTCCCAGGAAGGTAGGCAGAGACATAGACTTAAGTCTTTGCTGTGCTCTGTGAACTCAGGTACATATTTAATATCCCTATGACAACATTTTAGGTGATTTAGATGCTTGTATTTAAAGCAGACTGATAAAAAGTTCTCTTACATCACTATGTTTTCTCCAACCTAGTCCTTACTCACAGCCATGTCAATAAATAGCTTTTGCTTTCCCTCATCCCATTTCTGGAATTCACTCAGTGAGGAAGGACAGAATAACCTAAAGTAAGCTATCAGCACAATACTCATGGGAAGAGAAACACTGAAGTATAGTTCTGTACTGTGGTCTAAAAGGCTATGTAGAAACAGGAGGACTGGGCCTTGGCACCCCTTGGTTGTCCACTCACTGTGCCATATGTGAGTTGGAGGCCTGTTCAGAGAACAATCTGGAACATTCAGGGGGAAATCAGAGCATGGCTGGTTTAGTCTGTGATTGGAGAATGAAGCCTGTAATAAGTGCTCACAAGGAACCTGAGAGCCTAGTCACAGAGGTCTGGGAACAAAGTCCAGAGAGGAGCTGAAGCTGGGAACCAGGAAACACTTTGAAGGAATCAAGAGACAAGAAGATGAGAACTATTGATAAAACAGAGGACAATACCAGTGACTTTTTTTTAAAAAACAGATATTTGTCCATTTGTCATCATGTACTAGGGACCACGTCAAGAACAGGGATACTCTGGGGAGCAAAACCAGACATGGTTCTATGGGATTCAGAGTTCAGGGTCTTGGTAGTTCCATCAGTTTGCCCTTTGACATTATCACCATGCTGTAGGATGAAAACTAGTTTGGAAGTGGGTCAGAGTAAATTTTGGAAGACCATTTAGAAGAAGCCCACTTGGGTAGACCATTTCCTATTTTAATTTTCATTTTCATTAACTCATTTAATTGTTGTCCTGGTCTTTTTAAAATTTGAGGTATATGATAAAAATACAGAATTATGTAGATATTGCATATATATATATATATATATGCAATCTAGGTTTAAGTCCCAACTCTGGGCAACTTTGAACAAATTATTTAGCCTTTTTATGTGTCAGTATCTTCACCAGTAAAATGAAGGTAATAAAACTTACTCAATATAGTCACAAGGATTAAATGAGATAATGAATGTAAATTACTTAGCACTGGGCTCAGCACACAATAAAAGTTTAATAAGATGGTGGTTTTTAGCCTTAGATTGTATCATAAACACCTGTGGAACTTCAAAAATTACAGTTTCCTGGACCATACTCCAGACTTACTGGATCTGAATACAGTGTGATCTCAATGTATAGCTTGGATGAAAATTAATTCAATAAATATTAAATATTTATCATTTCTTATTAGCAATTTTTATTAACATTAACATTGTAGTGAAACATCTAAAAATATTTATCTGATGTCATATTCTTGAGGCTACATATGAGACCCTTCTACGTGTGATTGTAATGTTTGGAACTACATGATTGGGTCCTTCTGTGTGTGATTGTAATGTTTGGGGCTACATGATTTGAACTGTGATGCATAAAAGTCTATAAAATAATGTTATATTGAAATTACTGGGGTGTGTGTGTGTGTGTGTGTGTGTGTGTGTGTGTGTGTTGTTTGTGCGTGTGTGTGTGTGTAAGTCTATTTGCTTTGGGGAGAGCAGAAGTTTGAGATGGTTGGTTTTATATGAAAACTGTTTTTAAGAAAAATTGTTCATGTGCTAGTATAAGGTCAACCACAAATGAGCTGAACTTCACTAAGTATTAACAAATGAAAATAAAACATTTATTACATTGTCCACTCTTGCTTTTTTACATTTATAGTATTCCAGGGAGATTTCTCTGTTGGGATAAAATTTCACAAGCAGAGAGAGGAAAGGAAGGGAAAGTTTAAATAAAAATTTTTTATCATCAATTTGGCATTTTTGAAATTGACCATATAGATTGTGGAAATAATATAGTTTATTTTTTTATTGACTCTATAAAGTAATAGTTTAGCATAGCTATTAGTTTATCTCATAACTAACCTTTGAACTACTTCCTGAGTTGGTTGTTTTCCAAAAGCAGTGTAGTCAATGAAATAAACACTGAAAGATTTTTAGTAGCATTAAGTGTACTGAAGGAGATTATTCTAAACAGGAGATCTGCTTTTCCTCTAGTCTATAACATTTTATGAATTTGAAGTTTTTTACTTTATTATCACAGTCCTAGTAGTGACAAAACTTCTTCTGTCTAAAATTAATTAGGGATCTATCCATGTGTGGATACTATTCATGTTCTGTAGTTAAGTAACCAGCATGGCTTATTTGTTCGCCATATTGGCATAGTTTGAAAAAAATAAAGCTTTACCAAAACATATTGGACCAAAAGAAGTTTATCATAGGATTATATGTTATACATAAAGACCTATTCATTTCTGTAATTTTAAAAAGTGTTAATGATGGTATGTGAAGCTATGAATAAGGTCCACTGAAATTATTTATCAGGACACCAGAAATGTGTATATCTTCATAAGTTTTATGTAAGTGCATTGTTGTGATCAGAAGTTAAGATTGCCAAGGTATCTTGTTAAAGAGTAGAAAATGTTGCTCAGATGACCACAAAAACTCCTCTTCAACATAATTATGAAAAAAATCAAGCTTGGAAAGCTTCTATTTTATCTTCATGTCAAAGAAAGCTGATTCAGTAACTATCATGTCATTTCAACTGAAGGCCAAAACATCCTTGTAACCGTCTTGATCCATATGGTCCTGTATTTTCAATCAAGCATCACCAAACACATAATATACTTATGGAGTATAAAGCCACACACGACCAACATTTCCACAAGAAGAACACTCTCAATACCACCAGTTCATCAAGAAAAGAGGTGTCTTCATGTTAAAGAGGTTTGAAAAATAAAATATTTATATTTTTGTCTTTGAGATTAACAATGTGCATTGGCCTATTAAATGCTCCTCCTTTAAGTAAATATTTTTAACTTTAAAAGTTAGCTTTGCCCAGTAAAACACTAATAGCCTTTGAGATTTTTGCTCTATGGAACACATTCTGGGTAACATGGCAATAAATACATTCTGGCTTCACAAGTTGGTCCAAGAGCGGCTCAGTGGGGGCTGGAAATTATTAGGAAGTGTGCCCAATCAAGCCACCTCAACGCAGTATAACCAGGGGAAATCCAGAGCTACAGTTGAAACAACAGTATTGATGATCAATTCTTTAGGGTAAGATAAGGGCCAAAATAGGAGCGTCAATAATGTGAAAAAACTAGAGTATAGAAGAGCACATAGCATTACATGTGACAAACAGGAGTAGGCCAATTGTTTAAAGTCAAAGTACAGGAAAGTGCTGGAGGTTCTTTTTGATGTGGTGTCTATTGCATGGTGTAGAGGTGGGGTGGAAGAACGCTTTGGTACTTCAATTAGCGCTTTACTGCACAAAGAAAGAAGGAAACTCGTGTCATGGTCTGTATATCATTTCCAGTATTTTACATTTCGGTGGACTGGGGCTATAGTAGCTGCTGAGTAGATTAGATGACTCTGAGAAGTCCTCTGACAAGTTTTGATGGCATGATTAAAGAGTCTTAACATTGGTGGTATTTCTGTTGTCATTTCCAAAGAATAAATGTAAGACGAGTGCTAGTTAACTGGTCTATAGAGTCATGGTCAAGAGTTAGTAAGGAACATGGAGGCCTTTTGCAAAATATACCAACAAGAAAAATTTATCTCAATAGATCAAGAAATAGCAATGACAGTAATTGAAATAGCTATCCATAAATTTCAATATAGTGGGAACAATGTTCTTTTTTAAAAAAAAAATTACTTTAAATATGTGGGGTACAATTCACGGTTAGGTATACAAATATTAATTATGCAGGTACCCTGGTTGATTAGGTGTATTCCCCCTCCCCTGGCAGTTTCTTGAAGCATATCCCAGGGTCACTGGAGATTTCAATCACTTTGGCCAATGGCACAAATTCACTGAGGCTGATCGATGAAGAATGCCTTTTGAATAATAAATTATCAATTATTTCTACTAGGAGGAAATGGCCTGGTTTTAAGGACTTGGTCTTTGAAGTTTCAGAGTCTAACATTTCCAGCGTGTAATAGACAAAAATCTTAATAAATGTTTGTTGAGTGAATGAGTATTCAACTTGTAAGGTGATCCGAAGTAATACACCTACAAGCAAGAAAGACAAGATAAATGGATTAAGAACATCCTGAGACCATGTTTTAAACCATACAACAAAATTGTGATGATTGGGTACACATGGATCACAGACAATTCCACTTGCTAGTAAATTGCACATTTGTTAAAAATTGAATAGTTTTTTTTTAAACAAATAAGCTCAATTTGGGAGCAGAAGCAATATAAGATCCTATGGATAATGACTATGGCAACAAATTAAGGAACAACCATAACGAGTCCACAGTATGATAAAGATCATTTTTTTTATTGCTTGACATTTTCCATATATACACAAATTGATTAGTTCCGTCTTTAACAATGAAAAACAGTACATAAGGAAGTGTGTCCATATCTTTCATGCTTCAAGATGGTCTTATGTGTCAGTAGGGATGAAAAGACTTTGAAGGCATTCTCTCTTGTACTATGTAGCCTGTTCATACAGAAGTCTCTTTCTGTATCTTGGAATTCTACAAGTAGTTGACCTGCATGGAGAGAATTTCACCTGTGAGCTACATTCAAATGGAGACAGTGATACCAACAACACCTAAACGAGAAAAAGCTGGTACAGGAAAGTACACATACGACCCTCAGACATTCTCTCCATCTTCTAGGAGTTGGAATCACTGGGCTTTCCTTACTCGCCTGATGTGACTTCTCCATGATCTCTGTCACCTCAGATATCTTTTCTTCTCCTCCCTCTCCATTCTGGATGCTGACCAGTCTTCATATTTATTTTGTTTTGTTTTGTTTCTAATTCCTTTCACGGGTTATGACCCTGATTTCTAATGTCTCCCTTATTGGACAGTTTGGCTTTGTATTATTGACTGTAAATTGAACTCAAATTTGATTAACCCCAAAATGACTTTTCTCCCTGAAAGACTCTAGAGGCTCTCCTGGTTACTCCCTCAACTAACTGTGTAGTATCTTTCAGAAGCAAAGAGGAAGAAGCACATTGAAACATTCTTTCCTTATCTTGGTTCTTCGCCTCACCACTCTTTTTCTCTTTTGTCTTCCTCCTTTTTCCTCTTTCTCCCTCACCCTCATTCTCTTCCTTCTTTTCCCTCACATTATTCTTCAAATCACTGGGACTCCAAACTCATTAAATTTTAGTATATCAAAATGAATAAATTTACTCTTAAATTAGTAAGATGAGTTACTAGATCATGGCGCAAAAGGTGAACACAAGAAAGAGAAAGTTGTAGGCAGGAAACAAAGGAAGTTCTGAATGTGAGTCTTCTTTTCTCTTTTGTTTTCTAAATTCAGCTCTTTCTTCCTGCATCCAGACTTTCACACATGCATCGCTAGCTGTGCTACCCTTCAGGTCACAGTTTGAAAGTATTTCTTCAGTGTCTGGTGCCATGCCAACAGCCAGCAATAACCTGAGACCTGCCACCAGTCACTTACCAGTGAATGAGCATAAAAGTAGATATTTTTTTGGTTCAGCCTAGTGATACTGCTTGTGATGTCACATTGATTGCAAAACTGTAAGAAATTTTGAGATACGGAACCCATTTAAGTCAAGTCTGGATTTCTAACCACAGAACCCGTGAGATAATATACATTGTTTTAAGCCACTAAGTTTTGTTTTGGGATAAATTTTTGCACAGCAATGGATAATTAATACAGATTTTGGTACCTGGAAGTGGGGTGTTGCCGTGACACAGAGTGGGTTAAACCTGGAAGGATTCTGAGGAGTGTGTTAGAAAAAGCATAAATTTCCTTGAAGATCTGGAACAATTTTGTCTGCATTTCCTACGAATTTGTACTAATAAGAAAGCATTAAAAATAAACTCTTGAGTTACATATGATAGTGTTCTCACCAAAATTACTGAGATTAAGGTGCCTTAAATGTTGTGAATATCCAGGCTGGTGAATATCTGTAATTTAACATAGTAGTAGCCTTTTATATGCATAATTTTCATCTTCTCAGACATGTAATACATATCACACACAGTTAATGTGTATGGTGATTTGATGTGGGACAGGATGCTCTTCTACAGCTTTTTATGAGGTTCTGAATTCTCCCATTAACTTTTTATGGGTATCTGGCTTGAATCTGTGCCTGTGAATAAATGATCACACTTTCTTTTTTTTCTTATGAAAGCAATGCATGACCATCCCGTTTCAAGCCTTGGTTCCATTTGCTAAGAAATTTCTATTACAAATACATTCTTGAATTGTGCATAATTTTCTCTGACTCTAGGACAAAGAGAAATTTCCTTTTGAAAAGTCTTGAACTAAATTTATTTAGTGTTTTTACCTTATGTAAATGAGAAAAAAGGATTTGCTACCTACCCTGAAAAAATTCTTGCTCATGTATAAGGGAGAAACGAATGCTCATGTTTTAAGTGCCTAACAGCATTTGTATCAAGATGATTGAGTGTAATATCGTGTTTTTTAGGTAGCATTCCTTTGAAAGTGAATATTATTAAATTGTTTTACATATTATGAGGCCTTATATCTATCTATGTCTACATCTATATCTGTATCTATATCCATATCATATATCTATCTCTAATCTATATCATCTATATCTAATCTCTGATATAACAACATCAGTTTGTATTTTCTTGCACTGGGTAAGAAGCAAATGCAAGTCCAATCAATCTATGTTTTAAAAAAAATGTTTTATCTACATTTGAATCTATTTAAATAAAGCATACTTATTCAGTATGATCTCTCCTTTTCTATTTCTCTTGAGAAACAGGATATTTGTAAATCCTTCAATCAAGGTCCAATGGGAAAAAGAGGTAAATACGGGAAAATGTTTTTGGTCCCACTGGCTTGTGAATATTTAACAGGACTTAAGTGATTAGTAGTAACATGATTCAACCTCCTAGAATTAATTGTTCTGCTTCCATCATGACCTGGGACTTTAGTATACATTAAAAATTACCTGTATCAATGAAAATTGCCTACATGGCCAGTCTTACTTACATGAAGTAAGTTAGAGTGTTCTTTAGTTCTTTATAGGTGGTATGCTTCAAGGAAAAGTCTCTCCGATGAGAAATCTCTTTCTCCATGGCATTCCACAGAGTTACAAATTCTAAATATTCATATAAGCTTGAATCTTTTTTTTTTTTTTTTGGTCTGCTTCTTAATTTCTTTTTCTTCTTTTTTTTACATTTTAGAATTGTAGGGTATAAGTGAGGATTTACTACATAAGAAAGTTGCATGCAGGTGGGGTTTGGGTCTCTAGCTGTCCCTTTCTCCCTCTGAGAGTGGACCAGGTACCCAAGGTGTTGCCATGTGCCCTCTCCCTCTCAGCAGTGTTCAGCATCTGCTGATCCCACTCTTGTGATCCCATGACCAGTGATCAAGGTCCACTTATATGTGAGAACATGTGGTATTCAGTTCTTTGTTTCTGTGATAGTTCACTTAGTACAATGGTCTCCAGTTGCATCCATTTTGCTGCAAAGGTCATGATTTTGTTCTTCTTTATGGCTGCATAATATTCCATCATGCATATGTACCACATTTTCTTTATCTAGTCCACTTTCGATGGGCATTTGGGTTGGTTCCACGTTTTTGCTATTGTGAATAATGCTGCAGTAAACATGCGTGTGCAGGTGTCTCTTTTTGTAGAGTGATTCATATTCCTCTGGATATTTTTCTAGAAGAGGGATTGCTGGATCATATGGAAGCTAAATTTTTAGTTCTTTGAGAAATAGTCACACTGCTTTTCACAAAGATTGAGTTAGCTAACATTCCCACCAACAGTGCAGCATTCACTTTTCTCCACAGCTGCACAAGTGGCTGCTTCTGATTTATTAAGTATGGGGTGAAGCTTGATAATTTGCATTTAAATTCTCAGATGATGCTTATGCTGCTGGTCTGGAAACTATGCTTTGAGAACTACAGGTTCTTAAAGTGCACCTTGCCCAAAATCTTGCATTAGTTTCACAGAATAGGGATGGGTTTGGAAGCTGATGTTGAGTGCCCATGGTCAGTAATCTGGCTAATAATCCAATAGTTTTTCAATTATTCAGGACAAATATTGATTCTCCTCTTAAATTATGTGTGCAAATTTAAATTAATACTTGTCTTTCTTGTATACTGGCCTAGAGTATATTTCCTGAAATTGAAAAATGAACAGTTTTAAGGTAGCTTCATTTATTTTCATACTTTTGTTGAATGCATTCTGATTATATTCTCCAAGTTCTACTTACCAATATACCTCACTTTACCTAATATATGGGATTTTGATAGCTTGACTGTAGGCCACAGCTCTGTTTACCAAATAATATTTTAAATGCACTAAGGTAGCCACCTATCTTAAAAAGAAACATGTTAAGCCTGTAATCCCAGCACTTTGGGAGGCCGAGGCGAATGAATTGCCTGAGCCCGCGGGCTCGAGACCCACACGGACAACTTGGTGAGACCTTGTCTCTACAATAAATAAAAAATTAGCTGGGCGTGGTAGTGCACGACTGTAGTTCTGGCTACTTGGAAGGCTGAGGCAGAAAAGTTGCTGGAGCCCAGCAGGTCAAGGCTGCGGTGGCCGGGAGCATGCCACTGTACTCTAGTCTGGGTGACAGAGTTAGTCGCCAACTCAAATAATAATAATAATAACAATAATTCTTTTGGGTTGTACCGACACACAGGACAACAAAGGCCCTCGGTCCGGCCTCTGCAAGCACAATTCCCTGCTCACGCCAATTTCAACGCGCGGTCAATTTCAAACCTTCCCGCGTCAATTTCAAACCTTCCCGCGTCAATTTCAAACCTTCCTGGCCGCGGCCCACCCTACTCCCATGCAGCTCCTCCAATAGGAGCATAGCACGGCCCCTTTCAGCCCCTGACAGGCTGATAAATCTCTCTCTTCTCTCTCTCTCTCTCTCTCTCTCTGCTGTATATATATATTTAAAAAAACCTTTTGAGAGGCAACACCAGTGTCATTTTTACTCATTAGACACTACAATCTTGCTAACACTAGTAATTGATATGGTCAACATAGCTTGCGAAAATAAAGCCTTTTTCTTTTTTCTTTCATTCTTCCTTTTTTTCAAAATCTGAGGAGATGATCTATATTTTCCTCCCTAGTTATTCAAATGGATAAAAATATCATCTTTTCAAAAAACTGTTCCCAGCAGTTAAGGAGATATCTATATCCAGCACTGTGAATAAAGATCTATAGTTAAGTACGTGGAAATTTATCAGATCAAATTATACTGCCTTTAGCAAATAATAGCAGTGTTTGCCCCTTACTGACCAGGTTGTTCAATACATTTGTTCACTTGTGTTACTTAAAGTAAGAATTCAGATAGCATAGTCAAAATTGTGCTTGGAATGGGACGTGGGCTCCTTTGGCACCAGGACTGAGGACGTGGAAACTTGAGCAAAACACTTAGGGTTAGAGGAGAAATAAGTTTCCTGACAGCAATGGTACATTGACTGTATTTGGAAAACCTATTTACTGGCTGATCCAGACCGTAAAAGCAAAATAAATTGAGATGAACAGCAAGAGGACACAATTGGAATTAAGTGCAAATAATTGAAATAACTTTAAATGATATATTTTTGATTATTGACTTCACATGAATAGGCACTATTTCAGCTATGAATATCTTAAAGATTCTACATCTTTCATTACCCATAGAAACATTTACGTTGTCCCTATGCATTTTCCCCACCTGTTTCTTTCCTGTCTGTTTTTTTTTAGCTCTCATTTTTCTCTCTTTCTCTTGTTTGCCACCCTTTCTCTTTCCTGTTTTGACTTTCTTTTCTTTTCTTTCTGGCTCTGGCTCTGCACCTGTTTCTTCTTATTTATTCTCTCTTCCCTTATGCCAAGCATTGCCTAGGTACTGCACGGATAAAGCAAATGATATGCCGATTTCTGTGAGGAGTAATGAGAAAACATACACTGGTAGCCAAGTAGAAACACTATCAAAGAACTAGGGGACTGATATTATAATTTGGCTTCAAACACATCAGATTAGCGGAATTAACCTCCTAATTATATTCACTCTTTCACAAAGCAGACTTATCATTTATTACCTGCAAGAGTATTCTAATGTCTCTTCATCTTCCCTATCAGCTGTCAGCATTCTCATCGACTTTCTCACCATCTTAAAATCCTTAATTTCAATTGATCAATTCATTCATTCATTCACTCATACATTCATTCATTCAAATATTTACCCAGTCATGAATGTAAAGTCATATGTTGCTTAATAATGGGGGCATGTTTTGAGAAATGCTTTCTTAGGTGACTTTGCCATCGCACAAATAACACAGAGTATACTTATACAAACCTACATGGTCATGGCCCACTACACACCTAGGCTATAAGGTACAGCCTATTGCTCCTAGGTTGTAAGCCTGTAAAGCATGCTACTGTACCAAATACTGTAGGCAAATGTAACACAATGGTATTTGTGTATCTAAACACAGGATGGCGAATGATGGTACCCCTGCACTTACCATGAATGGAGCTTGCAGGACTTGGAGTTGCTCTGAATGAGTCTATGAGTGCGTGGTGAATAATTGTGAAGATGTAGGAGATTACTGCATACCACTGTAGACTTTATAAACTCTGTGCACTTAAACTACAACTAACTTTGTAAACAAATACATTTTTCTTTCTTCAATAAGAAATTAATCAGCTAATTGTCACTTTATAAACAAAATTTTTATAAATTAATTTAGAATTTTTATTATGTTTAGCTAAGATTTTGACTCTTTTGTAGTAATATTGAGTTGAAAACACAGCACATTGCCCAGCTGTAAAAATATTTTCTTTCTTTTTATCCTTATTCTTTAAGTTTTTTTCCTATTAATTTTTTTTTTTTAATTTTCAAAACTTGTTCAAATTTTAAAAACAAAAACAAAAACACACACATTAGCCTGCCTACATAGGGTCAGGATCATCACTATCACTATCTTTCCACTCTACATCTTGTCCCGCTGTAATGTCTTCAGAGGTAATAACACTCATGGAGCTGTCATCTCCTATGGTAACAATGCCTGCTTTTGGAATACCTCCTAGAGGACCTGCCTGAAGCTGTTTTACTGTTAATTTTTTTTAATAAGTAAGAGGAGTATACTCTAAAATAATGATTTAGAGTATAGTAAATACATAGATCAGTAATATAGTCATTTATTGTCATTATCAAGTATTAGGTACGCTACATAATAGTATATGCTCTACTTTTCTGTGACTGATTGTGCAGTAGATTTGTTTATACTAGCATCACCACAAACACGTGAGTTATTTCTCATGCTACTACATAAGGGCAGTTACCACATCACTAGGTGATAGGACTCTTTCAACTCCATTATAATTTTATGGAACCACCATCATATATTCAGTCTGTCATTGACCACAACGTTATTATGCGGAGCATGACTGTATTTAAATGTTTTCTCCCAGAACTTTTTTCCATACATCAATTTTATAATTTATTGTATCACTTTTAAGGTAAACATTCTCTACTCCAGAGGTTTAATACATTTTAGTTTATATTATCTTCTTAAAAATTTATTTCTTTTTCCCTATTTTTAAAATTTTATATATTTTTTGTTGATATCCAATCTTTATATACAGCTGACATTTATTTTGTAATTCAAATTGATTACAGTTTCCAAAGATCTAAACAACAACCTCTAAAATGAATTTTGAATATTTTTTAATTGTCTGAACATTATGATCGATTCTTTAAGTGTATTGCTTGAAATTCTCACACAGCTGTGCAAGACAGGCATTTTTTGGTCTATTTTATAGATGAGAAACCTGAAACTCTGAGAAGTTAAATCACTCTTCAGAGGTCAAACAAGCTGCAGTGATATACTGGGACTCAAATTTTTAGTTAATGTTAATATTTATGGTCTTGAGTTCACTGGAATTTGTCTTCTTTCCTTACTTGTTTTCAAAACTCTATGTTAGATTTTTGCATAATTTTTCTTTCTAACCAGTACTAGATTTTTTTTTTAAATCACAAATCTGACTGAATTTTGTATAATATGTACATGTGAATTAATTTGGGAAAATGATAATTTTATTATAATTATAATTTTATTATAAATTTTACTATAAATTTTATTATAAATATAGTTTTAAAAAACATATTCCAGTACATTTTTCATAGTTTTCCTCATTTAGGTCAATTATATTTCTTAATAAGAACCTTAATTACTGTGGTCTGAATGTTTGTGTCCCCCTAAATTCATACATTTAATTCCTAACCCCCAAGGTAATAGCACTTGAAAGTGGGGACTTTTGGGAGGTGATTGGGTCAGAAAGGTGGAACCCTTATCAATAGGATTAGTGACTTTTTAAAAGAGGCCCTAGAGAGCAGCCTTGTCCTACCATGTGAAGACACAGCAAAGCAGTGCCATCTTTGGACCCTTACCAGACTGAATATACTGGTGCCTTGATCTTAGACTTTTCAACCTCTGGAACTGTGAGAAATAAATTGTTGGTGTTTATAAACTTACCAGTTTATAATATTTTGTTACAACAACTCTAAGGGACTAAGACGTTAATTTCTTGTTGTTATTGAAAAGGTTTTATTTTTTGCTATGCTTTCTAACTAGTTAATACTTACCTATGAGAAGATATTAACTTTTAAAACACTCTTTTATATATATATACACCAAAATTTAGAAATTAAGTGTTGCAGTGTCTGCAGGTTTTAAAAAATGGCTTAGCCAAAGAAGAATAAACAAACATATAGATATATAAATAAAATGAGAAAAAAAGCAATTGTGGCAACATTTTAATAATTGATGAATCTTGGTTTAAAGAGTGCAGGTATTCATTGCACTACTCTTCCAACTCTTTTGTAAAAGTTTTCACAATGGACAACTGAAAAACAATCTTATTTTTTATCAGTGTATTGAGCTTGCTCATTGATTCTAATATTTTTTTGTTGATTGTTTTGTTTCACAAGAGTCTAGGTTCTAGGAATTTCTAATAGTCAATCAATTGCAAATTATCATAATTTTGCCATATTTTTTCTAATAGTAACATCACTTATTACTGCTTTATATCTTCTTGAAATTAGCCAAAATTTCACAAACAATATTAAATAAAAACACATGATATCATTTTGGTATTGTTCTTGCTGTGTATAATTAACATGCGTCTCAACTTAGTTTTCTTTTTAGGTATACAATGGATACTTATCTATTTACCTATCATCTATTTGCCATTATTATTATTTATTTTGTTAAGAAGCTTTTTTATTCTTTGTTCCCAATAAGTTGTCCTTCTGCATGACTGATATATTTGTCAATATATTGAATAATACATTCTTTTCTAATATTACTAATATATATATTTTTAGTTTTTCTTACCAGAGACTAGCAAATTGTTCAAGCAAAATTTCCTGGATATGGTAAATGCACAATAAATAATTATTAAGTAAATGAGAAGAAAGGATTAGAGAAAAATTACAATGAAGAAAAGAATAACTTTAAAATTGCATATTTTACCTTGATACTGCCTTAATTTTGTTTTAAGAGGAATTTGTTTGATTAAAATTCAGAATATTCCGGTTGGGCATGGTGGCTCAGTCTGTAATCCCAGCACTTTGGGAGGCCGAGGCGAGAGGAATGCTTGATCCTGGGGGTTTGAGACCAGCCTGGGCAACTTGGCAAGAACTTGTCTCTATAACAGATCAAAAAACTAACTGGGTGTGGTAGCGTGCGACTGTAGTTCTGGCTACTTGGAAGGCTGAGGTAGAAGGATCACCTGAGCCCAGCAGGCAAGGCCGCAGTGGCAGTGAGAGTGCCACTGCACTCCAGTCTGGGCGACAGAGTGAGACTCTAACGCAATAAAAAAAAAAAAAAAGAGTTCAGAATGTTGCTTTATGTCAATTATATTGAAGTTTGGAGTTAATTCTTCCTCTTAATCCTGTGTTAAAATATAAAAATGTAGGGTATCTCAGATCATAGAGAAGGGCTGCAGATCAATCTTGATGTTTCTCTGATCCTATGCTAATGTATGTTATATTGTAACCCTAAAAGTTAACTGTGGGTGGTGAAGAGAAACTCAATGTCATTGTGTTGTACATACTATCAAGAGTTCTGAGAGAGGCAGAAAACCTCAAACCTTGAGACTCAAAAGCATTATCATTGTTAAGATTACTACTGTTTGTTTTAATCACAGTGATAATAGGAATGACTATTATCTTCCGTAAAAAAAATTTCAAAATGTTTTAAGATGTTTCACAATATCTTCTCAAGGGTTTTTTGTTCACTTCTTGAAGGACTGAAAAGCAGGAAGTCGAAAGCAGCAAGGTACACAAGAAGGAGTTCAACTTTCCACTTACTACCTGTGAGGATTAAGGAATGTAGCTCAACTTCTCTGAACTTCTAATTCTAATCACTTTGTAGAGTTTTGTGAGAGTTAAGAGTAAAGATAACTATGTAAATGCTGGCACATAGTAGTACTCAATACATGTTAGTTTCTTGCTTTAACTTTTTCTTTTCTTCATATATATAGCTTTTTCACAGTGTATAAGTGCTTGTTTACTATGTTATGAATAACAAGGACATCATTACAGGTGAAAAATACAACTAAAGAATCTGTCTTTGTTTTGCATAACTTTACAGTCTTTCTTGTTATCCAAGGAGAGTGTGCCTCTAGTGGTTTTCTAATGGATTTCACTACTTTCTCATTTTAATAAACTATTAAAAATTAGCTTTAACATTGATTATTATCTTTAACATTCATTACCCAAGCCAAGTTACTTTTTTCCTTTTTTGTATAGTTTTCATGATATACTGTGTAGGAGAAATCGATAAGGGACAATAACTTCTTGACAATAAAATAAAGGAAAATTAGAACACAGACAAATTAAAATTAGAAATAGTGATAAGACAAATTGCATGGTCCCTGTAACATGCTGGATAAAGAGGTCATGCTTTTAAATATTGGAAAGGTCTGGAAGATCTTCCTTAATTTTGTCAAGTTTGTTTATCCATCATAAGATGAGTAATTCTCTTAAAATTATTTTCTTTGTTAGTGCTATGAAAGAGAATAATATTTTTGTGATTAGCTAACATTTAAATCCTACTTTCCCTTGAGATCTTTTTGTTTTGTAAAGAATTACTGAAAATATAATCTATCCATTGAGACATTTCAGTTATTAAGCAGTAGAACACAACAATGCTGCCACTATATAGTATTCAAAACTGACAGATGAGAACTGATTTTTTTTTTTTTAGCAAACATGGACTTTGATAAGATTTGTCTGTCAGTTCACTGAATGCAGGACCGTGTACTATTGACCATAAACGTTTTAAGATGCTGTAAAGATTTTGGACATCATATTTCATCAATTTATCTATTCATCCATGCAACTGCCCATGCTTTTGTATTTTAAAAAATCACCTGTCAATAATTTTCTATGTTTCTGTTTTTACAACAATAAACCTTATTGTCCAGTCAAAGTCATTATTATTTTTTCCTGTAAAAACATACATGAGATGTTGGGCAAGCTCTTTAATAAATGTTCTCTAAATACTGTTTAAATAAATGTCTGGTAGAGATTAGACAGATAGATTGCTAATTCATATTACCTACTAAAGGTTATTTTAAAATGGTTTGCTTCTAAAGTTTTCCTGTATAGTTTCAGATTCCATGTAATTGTTTGAACTTGTGTAAAATGAATCTACCTGTGATAGCTCATCTTGGAAGGAATTTCACCATCTTGATGATGATACAGAGACATGCAAACTAAATATTAGTGGAGTTACTGACTTTGCAGCTGTCTGGTCACAGAGTTTGGACTAATGGATAAATAGCAAACTGAAGTAGTGTCTCCAGTAATATGCCAAAAGTATCTATTGTAGATATTTCTTTCTCATAGTTTATGTGAACAATTTGAACAAAGACTTAGGCAACTAATGTAAGAAATACATTAACACATTGAACCCAGTGAATCAATATGGGACAATGATGTTTGATAGTCACATGTGTACACACATGCATCCCAAGTGTGAAGTATGTGCACGGGCTATCTTGCATTTTGGTAAGTAACATGAACTGTAAGTATGTATATCAAGATCATTTCTTTTTAAAAAATCTGAGCTTCTATCCTAATAACTGAAAACAGAGAAATCTTCTTGAACATGTGTGTTTGTATAGTTGTTTTTGATAGTGAAATATTTAAAATAAGTAAATGTCCAAATGGGAAATTAGTTACTATAATCATATATATTTACTTGATAAAATATTATGAATTCATCAAAAAGAAACTTATAAAGAGATAGAATTTCTAACAACATGGCAAGATGCTTGTGTATTAATGTTAGATATTCAGAATACAAATGAGATGAGCTTAATCTACATACACAATTAAAATGCCATGCAAATAAAAATTCAACAGATATACACCAAATGCTATCTTTATCTTTTTACTACATGCTATCTCTTACTTCTATTCCTTGTTTCAACCTTTATACTGAGCATGTATTTTAAAATAATTGCATGAGTATTATTAAATAAATTGCATAAGCAGTGGATTTAGGATGCCTAGGTTGAAAATAGTTAATGTTGATGTGTAATGACAGTTGCAGTTTTTTTGAATATCCTGTGCTTTCCTTACTTTACCTCACTTAATTGTCACAACTTTAATTTACTTAAACCTTGCAGCATTATGCAAGGAATGTATCATTATTTTCGTTTTAAAATTTAAGGTTAAAGACCACATTATTAGTGTGTGGTAGAAATCATACTTGGAGACGTTAAATATGAACACTCAGGGGCACCACCAACAACTTCTTAAGTTATGGTAGGGAAATAATATGTGTTAAGTACTTACCTCAGTATTAACAAGCAGAAAGGTTTTATGATTAGCTGTACATATAGATGTGTACACACACAGAGATGATGAGGGCGGCCAAGGTATATTATAATATTTAAAGTGTTATTTCATGGGAAAGAAGGAAGACTTTTTTTAGTGATTTCAAAGGATTGAGCTAGGACAAAAATGATGGAAATTACTGAATGTAGATTTCCATTCAATATAAATTCCTAAGATATTGGCTTCCTTAGGTCTTTATTTATGGAAATATTAATACAGAATCTGAATGAACATATATCAGAAATATTTTATAAGGGGGATTTACGTTGAGTGGAAGTTTTTATTAGATCTTTTATTTATTTGAAGATCTGTAGCTCTTTTATACACCATTTCCATAATTCAGCTATATTTTATCTTCCTTACCTCTTAATTATTTTTCCATGTTTTTCACACACATATCACATTAAATGCATCTTTTTCTCTACTATCTTATTTTCAGTGTAGGTACTTGTTATTGGAATGGAATAAATGTTTACTTCAGCTCCATAGCTAGAAACTTTAACGTTATTGCGGTCTAGGTTTCAGGTGCCCAATACAAATAAATCTGAGTTTTGGATGAACCTGATAAGATGGATGTTGTCCAAAGAAATCAAATATGATCTTCTTTCCATGAAATAGGGCAGGTGGTGTCTCAAAGGCCTGGTCTGGGCAATGATTTGGAACTTGAAGCCAAAGACGATGGAGACAATTAGCAGAGGGAAGTCTTTGGGGTTTCCAAGGTCAGCATACTAGGTAAACAGTCTGGGAACAGTTGCCAAAACCAAATGAAACAAAACGAGAAGGGTGAACCAATTCTCAAAGCCAAGAGGGGTAGGAAACAAGAGCAGATGATTTCTGAAATGGATTAAAGCCATGGAAGGAAGGCATGAGTGGAGGAATTCTTTAATCCAGATTCCAGATTGTATTATATCCACAGCCTTAGTGGGTGTGGCAGTGACTGAGAGAGAGGCAGATGATGGAGTTCAACTGATACCCCCAGGAAACATTAGTTAGTCAGTTTGTTTATCTATCTATCTATCTATCTATCTATCTATCTATCTATCTATCTATCTATCTATCTATCTATCTATGAGTTGGAGTCTCACTCTTTTGCCCAGGTTGGACTGTAAAGGCATGCTAACCTCACCTACCTCAGGTGATCCTTCTGCCTCAGCCTTCCAAGTAGCTGGAACCACAGGCATATGCAACCATGCCCGGCTGATTTTTTGATATATTGTAGAGATGAGGTCTTGCCATGATGCTCAGGTTGGTCTTGAATCCCTGCGCTCAGGTAATCCTCTCACCTCCACATCCCATTACGCCTGTGCTGGGATTACAGGCGTAAGCCACTGTGCCCATCTAACATTTGTCTATTAAAAATGTTTTTGCTCACCTTATGAGCAAAGCACTTTGCCAAATACAATGAAAAATGCAAATATGAAATAGGAATGGATCTTGTTCTCAAAGTGCTTACTTTCAAAACGTGTGAAAAGATATGAATAGAATAAAAAGTGCTAAAAATACATAATTATGCATAAATTAAGAAGCAGGAGAAAATGAACTTGTTTGTTACCTGGTTAGGTCAATAACTCTGGGAAAATATGACAGAAAAAAATGGAAATAGTTTGGGAGAAAACATTTAAATATTTCTAAAACTTTCCAAAACACATTACATCATATTTAAACTTTCTAGTTTAATTCAAACAGAATTAGATTTATGAAAGGAAACACATAAAATAATAGTTCATAAAGCTTTAGTCTAAGAGGAAACTGGCTAGCAACCAATCCGTGCCCTCCACTTTACAGTTATTGCAGTCCAGAGTGGTTGAAGGACTCACTCCAATAACATAGTGGTTCTATTTGTTGGCATTCTATTTGTCTTATAGCCATTTACACGAAATTATCGCTCATGTGGGTCTGTATTAACTGCCTGTAAACCAATTTTTGTTAAACATTTTTATATCCTCATTAACTGGCACATGAATAAGTTTGATAAATCTGGTGTTGTTCAACACCTGAAAGCATTAAGACTGATAAACTTGTTCAAACTGATGCATGAAAATTTATACCACTCCCAAGCTATGTGATGATTGACTGATGTATATACTAACATTGTATGAAAATGTCTTTTGGATTCCATTTGTATGTATTCTGGTGTTTCCTCAGAATGTGGTATTAGGACACTCATTTATTACAAATATTATGTCTACCTAATCAAACACTAGTGTGGATCATGCCAGCCTACTGTTTTTAGATCAAGTCATTACCGAAAAACAGAGTCTTAAATGTTTTCTATTGTGATTGAATCCTGACTCTATAAAATAACCCTGCACTTGTCTATGATATCTTGTATATTTCCCTTTAAGAATCGTTGAGCAAACCAAAAGGATAAAATATAATTTATGGATGCTCAATAGTTTTTATTTTATAATATCAAATTTTGCTTCTAGCATGTTTTTTTTATGAACTTAGAGGACAAATAGCATCATTTTGCCTGGGTTTATGTGAGAAATCTCAGACACAGAAAAGTCCAAGTTTGTTAGTGATCGAAACATCAAAAAAAAAATAGTTTGTGAATTAATGACTTTTTTTGATGCTCTTTCTTTTATAGTATGATATTGATAAAATTCAAGAAAGAAAGAAATTATTTGTAGTCTTCGTTTTAGTTATATAAATAACTATTTGTAATTTCAGCAAGGTGTTACAGGAAAAAGGTTATTAATATTATGGATATATCTGCCGATTCAAAATAATCTTGGCATTAGTGGTTTTTTTTGAAAAATTTGAGTAATTTTCTTAGACAACACTACAATATTCAAAAACATATGGTGTTTACAATTTCACCCACAGGCTATTTTTCCAAAATGACTTCACTGATGGGCAATCACAGGATTTTCAGAATAGATTTTCATTTTTTAATTTTACTTCCTCTACCCCTTTTCTGATTCTTAACCCTTTGCTACTATCACTTCGTCCATTCATCAATATGAGCAACACATTTATTTTGTTGTGGGAATATAAAAACTACATGATTTCTTTAATAATCTGCATAAAGCAGAAATGAGTTAATTATTTTATTTATATATGGAAATGTATAAGCCTATGTATGGGTGTTATGTATATGTGTACAATAGTCATTCTCTCTCTATATATACATAATCTACATAAATATATAAATTGACTTTTGTTCAAGGATATAGAAGCAATTTTACTTATTGTGCAAAGACTAGCACAACACTTTAGTCATGAAAGCTACTCTGAACAAGAAAGAAGTCTGAATAATAATATAGTTCCACTTTAACATCAGGCAATAAGACCTCTCCAATGCCAGTCTAGAGTCCTGAGCATTCTGATCAGTTCACGTATGTGGAGTAAATGTTTTACTGACCATCAGGAAGTAATTTCTAGCTATGCTTTTGTGAACATGTGCTATATCTCAGGTACTTAAAATATAACTTTATTAATTTTAATAATTTTGCAAGCTGGACATTGTTGGGAACTAAGTCATGTTACAGTAAAGTTATTTGGCCCACATGATACAAATATGAAGTGCTGGACCAGAATTTTATCCTACATCTGTCCAGCTCCAAATAGCCAATAAAGGACACTGGGAATATCACCATGACAAGTAATTTGATGTCCCTGAATCCCAATGCCTTCTCCTTTTGAAAAACAAATATGTAGCCGGGCTCAGTGGCTCAGCCTGTAATCCCGTGCCTTTGGGAGCCTGAGGTGAGTGGATTGCCTGAGCCCTCAGGTTCGAGACCCACCTGGGCAGCAAGACCTCATCTCTACAATAAATCAAAAAATCAGCCGAGCATGGTAGTACATGCCTGTAGTTCCAACTACTTGGAAGGCTGAGGCGGAAGGATCGCCGGAGCCCAGCAGGTCGAGGCTGCGGTGGCCGGGAGCGGCCACTGCACTCCAGTTTGGGCGACAGAGTGAGACTCCAACTCCAAAAAAAAAAAGAAAACAAATATGTGAAATTGACAGTGATGTTTAAATCTTTTAAAGATTTAATAACTAATAAAGTGAACTCTTGGGACAACCCCTTCAGGTCCCCTCCCACTGTGGGAGTGTCTCTTTCCTCTCAATAAATCCTGCTTTCCAAAAATACAAATAAAAATAAAGTGAACTCTTATGTGTTGATTTCCAGAAGAGTGCTTAGTCTGGGTAGGCAGCAAGTAACCCTTGGTGGCTCTTCAATCAGCATGGGACAAATGTTGGCGGCTATTTCAGCTTCGTAGCCTGCAGTGAAACAATTGCAAGGCATGTTCCACAATCTCTGAAGATCCCAGTCAGATGGAACCCTGTTTGTCCACTTTCATCTTATTAGATTTCCTTCTTTTCCCCTTTCCTCTCCATTTCCCTCACAGTGCCTTCTGGGTTTGCCCCTCAAATAAAATAGTTGCACCCAAATACTTTCTTCTTTTGGAGGAATCCACATTAAGATAGAACCCACTGCTTTATATACAACAGATTAAGATGCCAGAAGCAGTCCCAAGTGCTCAGTGACTTTGCTCCTCTGAGGAAGTTCCTTAAAACCTACTGCTAACTTGGCTTCCATTAAACATAGTATAGAAATCTCTGAAACAGATGATACCTGGGGCTCACCCAATTCGAATGCTATCATTTTGTGAGTTTTATAATGTATCTGAATTCTTAGACCTTGTCCTTGGTAACCAGAAGAAATCTGCAAAGTGATGGTGGGTGAATAAAAATCTTTGAAATAGCACTTTCAGATTTTCTTATGGTATATAAATTGTTATTTTTTTCAATTAAGAAATAGGTGGAATCTTTTCTACTTATAAACTATTCCCTTAGATAAATCAAGTAAGATCTCTGGGCCTCATCTGAAAAAAACACATTCACTTTTTAATTAAAAAAAAAAAGGCCAGATGGATTTCTTCTAGCGCCAAGATGTATGATTTTAAAACTCTTCAGGATATCCAATTTTGATATTTTTAATATACTTTTTACATCCTTTTTCTAATTTTAACATCAATCTGTGTTCATTGTAGAAAATTTGGGAATTACAGTCCATGTTGAAAAAACAAGTTTTTCTCTTCTATTCTTGGATATTATTTGCATATTTAGCTATAAATCAGCATATATATAAACACATATACACTTACAAATTAGGGTCATATTTTTACATTGCTATGCATCACTTGAAAACATGACATTGTCTCACAGTATTTTCCAATATTAATAAATAGTCTTTAAACTATCCTATGCCATAATTGAATTGATCATTTTTCTACTTTTGGACCCTGACATGTTTCTCATGCATCACTCCTATAAAAAACATTGTAGAAATCTTTCCTTTAAAATATATTCCTAGCCATGGAATTACTGGCTCCAAAGGTAGCAGTAACTTTTAGTCTCTCAATACATTTTGTCTTTGAGAAAGTCAGCAAGTTCCAACTAGAAGCATATGAGAGTGACTTGCTTTCACTTTCTTTTTCTTATTTTTCCTCCCATCATTTTAATAGCTCTGAAGAGAGAAATTGAAAAGTGAAGCCTGTAATTACCTGGATTTTAGAAGCTATGACCAGTATTTTCAAGAACTACATATTCTAGAACAGTCATTGTGAACACTGCTCAGAGCTTGCTTAACTTTGCCTTTACTGTTGGCGTGGGCTAGAATTTAGATTCTGTGTTCATTCCTGGGGAGGACCCAATTAGGTTACACATCATAAAAGCATCGTGGGCTGGTAGAATGGTGGTGAACATTTTCTCTTTCACACAGTCTTGCTCATTCTAGGCAGAGGCTGAGTTGGCATGCATAAATTTGTGACACAAAGGAAAGAGAAAGAAGAATGGAAGTTCGCTTTTGGCAAAAGAAGTATAAAACCGACTTAGTGTTTCGATGGCAGGTAGCAGAACATAAACCACCACTACGGAGTTAAATTTCCTCCACTCTTTAGAAAAAATAGTGATATCTCGTTTAGATGTTTTCTTTTTTTATTGCAGTATTATGCAAGGAAAATGGTACTTAAAAAGCCATAATCCATTGCTAAAGGCATTCGTTTCCTTTTACAGTTCAGGTGCAAATGCAGTATGCTATGAAAGACGTTGCATTTTTTAATGTTTCTTCTAATAAACAGGATAGGATCGTGGTCCATGTGAATTTTGAATCCTAGAAATTTTCAGCTAGGAACTGCTGTAAAGATAGAGATTAAAAATCACAGCAGGAACTCAGAATCCAGCTAACACAGCCCATTATTAAAGCAGACACTTTCCTACATGAGAATAAATTTACTAAATGATTCTCTCCTTTCAGATAGGTATTTAAGGAACAGTTTAAGTGCATGAAAAAAAATATTGTGGTATCAGAAAGCATTTGAATGCTCTGGGTGAAAATTGAATAGCCACCTTTTCAAAGACACTTAGGGGTTTTCAACAATTGGGTTAGAACCTGTGAATGCACGTCATGTGGTTAGGTGAAATTTGCATTCCCAAGTACTACCCTTTAAAAACCTCAGTGTTTGGTTTCTCTACCATCCTGCCCTCTGACTGCTCTGTTAGTGTGTGTGGGAGAAGGCCTATTCAGTGTGGCTGTTCTCTCCCAGGTATGGTCACTTCATTCACCCTAATTTCTTTCTCCATAGCTCATTTGGACCCAAGCAGTGGTGAAATTGCTGACTGGCGAGTGTGTCTTGCCACTAAAGCCATAGGCAAGATGTGGCCACAACCAAAAGAGCGTGAAGGATGGAAAACACCATCTGGACCAAACAATTCAAATCGCATCAACTTCTTTTTTTCATTTAAGAAAAACCAGTCATGCAGCCTTTTGTTGCTTTCTGCTGTGGCCAGAAACCACTTAGGTGCTATCCTCTGTGAGTGAAAGAAAGAATCCAAAGGGACTCCAGAATATGCATGATTCTCTTTTCATGTTTCATGCACAAGGTTTTACTTATTTTATTTTATTTTTTGCCCACATCTCTGTGGACTTTTCTCCAGCTTGCAATATAGAAAGTAGCACCTGACTGTACATTTGTCATTGAGCACCCTAACAGGGTTCATTGTACTCCTTGGGGATTTGATTTCCTATTGGTAGACAAGGAGAGTTTTTTGGGTTTTTTTTTCTGTTTAGATGTAGCCAATAACCCAAGAATGAGCAGAGTTCCAGACAGTCTATATTCATATCCATGTGGAGGAAAAATTTTCTGACTCTTAACCAGATTTAGTCATTCTTTGGCTTTTAATCTACAATAAAGATACACTGATTTATGGTACTGTACCTTGATAAAAGTATTTTTAACAGACATGTGATCTTGTTGCTTTTATTTTACTCAGAAATCAAGACCCTTTCTTTAGCCATGAGGATAATTAAATAATGCTTTTCTCAGTGATTTGGGTTCATCACAGAGAGCATTAGACTCTGTTGAGGGATGTCAGAGAAGTAGTGCCATATAATAAGAACAATACTGGACTAAGGGTCAAAGACTGAGCTCTGTTGTTAACTAGTTCTATGACCCTAAGCAAATCATCTAACCTCTTCTGCCTCAGTACCTTCATATACCTGTGATAGGAGGATCAAGATCCTCTCCTTCTATCCAAACCCAAACAAATCCTTCCTGAATCTTCAGAATGTAAGTTGGGAAGAAAAGTGAAAAATAGCTGCCATTGAATGATGCCTACTAAGTGCCAGCATATGGAAAAATGCTTGAATTGCTCTACATGCATTACTCATTGCAACCATCAAACGGAGTAGGTACAATTGTTTCTTCCATTTTGTAAGTGATGAAATTGAGACCCGCAATGTTTAAAACATTTTCCAAAGACTCAAGTTATTTAAAGGCAAAACTGGAATAAAAGGTCAGGACTCCTTGGCACCAACGCCTATCCTTTTCAGAATTGTTGAACTTTTATTATGACCATAGAAGTGTCCATTCATTAGCCTATTTAATCTTCAAAATAACACTCTCAGGTTGGTACCATCATTCCCAGGATGCAGATAAAGAAATTTAAGGTTAAGAAATTAAGAAGCCTACCAAGAGTAGCGTGAGAGATGTAAAACAGGAAAACCAGAATTAATTTCTATGTTAACCTAATTCTGGCAACCAAGCTCTTTCTACACTTGTTAGATGCTTGGTATATCCAACTTTGTTAGATAATTAGGTAGCATTTTGTTTACTTTTAAATTTTGGATTTGACTTTAGATTAGCACGGTCAAATTCATTAGGCCAAATGTCAAGCAATATCATGCAAAGTGTTATTTATTTTCATAATCTCTTGACATGATCCACTCAATCTAGACAAGCCAATAGAACAAGTTTAAGTTAATTGCCAGAGCCCAAACAAAACCTTGGAGAACCTGAGACATGCAGAGTAGCTGGTGGGGGAGGGTGGTATCAGTGAGGTCAGCTCCATTCTATTCATTTTTAAAAATGATATTTTAAGATCATTTAAGAGTTTAAATAATTTAAGAGTTCAACAGTTCTTTTTGGGGAAAAAAAAGTAGATGCTATCTTGAAATCTGGAGAATATTATGGAACATCTGATTTATCTTTTTCTTTTTTTTAAGTTCATAACATTTAAAAAAAATGAAGACACGGCTCTAAGTAGATAGTGCATACTGGAATCTTATCGTCTGAAATCTATCCGAGAGAGTTTGCAGGAGTGGATGTAATCAATTAGTGTCAACCCAATCATGGCTGGTTTACCAATAAGTGGAGCAGTACTCAACTAGTACTGATGACAGTTTTCAAGCCTGGTTAATCGAAATCACTTGGGGTCCTTAAAAAATTCAAATTCCTGGTCCTCCAATCTAGCTATACTGAATATGAATCACTAGGGAGTATGACCAGGGCATCTGCATTTTAAAAAAGCTCCTCAAGCCGGGATCGGTGGCTCAGCCTGTAATCCCGCGCCTTTGGGAGGGTGAGGTGAGGGGATTGCCTGAGCCCGAGGGTTCGAGATCCGCCTGGGCAGGCGACACCTCATCTCTACAATAAATCAAAAAAATTAGCCGGGCATGGCAGCATGCGCCTGTAGTTCCAGCTACCTGGAAGGCTGAGGCGGAAGGATCGCCGGAGCCCAGCAGATAGAGGCTGCTGTGGCCGGGAGGGGTACTGCACTCCAGTCTGGGCGACAGTGAGACTCCAACTCAAAAAAAAAAAAGCTCCTCATATTGCTCTGATGTGCGACCACGTTTGGGAATCACTGAGTTAGGCTGGAGTTTGGCTCTTAGCAGTTCCTGGAAAAGAGTCTATGAAAAGAGACAATGATGCTGTTTTCACTTGTGTTTCTAGGACTTTGTTATCCTACAGAGTCATAAAGAGAAGTCACCTGTACACTCACCTATATGCCACTCTGTAAACCTTAGTCATAGAAAAATCTTTGAAATTTATTTGTGATTTTTTTTTTTTTTTTTTGCTGAGTTCAAAAGTGTAATTTTTCTCTCAGTTTTTCTTTTGAGGGAATTGACAATTCAGTCAATGCTTTGTATTTTCTGTGGTTAGAAGAGAACTGGAATAAACAAAAGTTCTTGCTTTCTATTCTGAAAGTATGGCAGATTCCTTTTGTGAAGAAACTTGGGTCACGAGGTACTGTAAAGAAAATTAGGCATTGGTTTTCATGGATTTTCTTGAGAAATATATTTTGGAAATGTGTACAGCATGTATTAGAATATTATACTTCCTTTTAAGTCATACCATGTACTTTAACATGCCCTCAATTTAACAAAGTACATTAGTTCTAAAGGACAGAAATTGCGGTATTGTTAATTTCTTTAGATTTACAATTTCTCTTCCATTACAGATATATGTTTTAGGTTCCCCTCTCCCCAGTCTTCCTTTAGCTGCAATTAAATAGGTTTGCATATGAGGTTTTTATTTATTTATTTGAGATGAGGGAAAGGGCAGGAATTATATTTGGGTCCATGCATGCAATGGAAAGATAAAAATTTTCTGTGGCATATAAAATGAAAAACACAATTTAACAAAATGAGTATTGCAGACATTCAGAGTTAAAACAAAATCTGGAAAAAACTTTCAAAGATCATAATTTCTGTAAAATTTTGAAATAATAGTATACTTCATTTATGATGCAACTTTTTTTCAGCTGTTTATTATTAAGATTTTCCTTATCAATTAAGTAAATCAGACATGAAAGTACTAAAGGCAGAACTAAGAAGAAATTTTCTCCCATCAGTTTCCTTGTGAATAATTTAGGTTAGTTGATGTGTAATATTCTAATAGCTGCATATTCTAAGATCAGCCTCTAATGTATGTGTGAGAAACAAACATTTTTTTTAAAAGGCAAAGAGAAAATCAGATGATGTGGGTCTATTTCATTGATTTCAGAAAAATTAAATAAACTTGCAACAAAATGCCGCCAGAAGGATGAGGACTAACAACTGTGGGTCTGTTTGTTTTTAATCATTTAAATTTCATTAAGGCAAAGTTCACCAGTAGGGATGTTACAATTCAAATTAAAATTGTTATTTAAAATCATTTTCCTGGAGAAAGGGGCAGAGTAGAGATGAGCTATAAGTTGTAAATCATGTAAAGTTGACTCAAGATTCAGACTGTATTTTATACCTTTCGTGAAGCCATTTGAATTGGAGTATTTCTTTGGATGGATTGTGTTCTGTTTCCCAGGCCTGTAGCTGCTCATACTTGGTTTGTGTGGCGATCACAGCGCCGCCTCGGGCTTTCTTCCCTGTGTGTTTGAGAAATACTGTATCACTAGTCTGCACCTGGCTTTCCAGCCAGTCACAAATGCATCACTGCAGGGCTCTGAGTAGGAAAAAGAGCTTTTACTCTGCTCCGAGTTGTTCTTTCTTCTATATTCCCAAGCAAAGTGACCCAAAGGCAACTTTCACTTTTAGCTTGGTTGAAGCATGTCCTTGATATTAAAGAGTTTCTGTTTTTTGAGCTTAATCAAAATACCTTTTGATATGAGTTCCCATGCAAGCTAATTGGCATCACTCTATTCTAGGGTCCCATCTACATCTAACCATGGCTAGTTGTTTTGAAAATGCTTACCACTGGTCTGTAAAGAGAATTATGCTAGAGAGTGTGTTAGGCTAAGGAAAATTTCATCCTAGCTACCAGTAAAACAACTCGTTAGTTTATGTTCTAGTGTAGCAAATGATACTTTAACATTAGGAGAGCAAGATTTAAAAAAAAATAACAGTATACCTAATGAATTCAGATCAACCTCATAATGAATTATTTACTATAAGGAAGAACACAGAGTAGATGGAATTCGGTATTACTTGAACTCTTTGAGAAATATGTTTTTCCTTGTGGTTGGGATGCCCAAGAACCTTCTAATCAAACTCCCAGCACAAGTGAACAATCAACAGTTTCCAAACTTAACTCCTACCCTGTGAATGTGGTAAAAATCCCTAATAAGAACACATTCATTAACCTAGTCTTGCAGTCAAATAAAGAAGCCAATAAGTTGTGAGAATGACAAAATCAACAAGGGCACAGTCCATCAGATTTTGGGGTGAGCTTCTATTTATTGAGTCATTATTCATATTAAAAATTATCTGAAATGCAGTTATAGTAGTGGTTCTTGAGATTGGTAGTCCTAACAAAAAGAATTAAAATTTCATTTTTGCTAAAAAATATCATACATATATAAATTCAGACAATTACATCATGGAAATATATGTAGATGAACGTCTACATAGCTCTCTAGAGAGTTAATTATTTAGTAAAAAAAGAGAAGAAAAAAAGAAAAAAGAACCTTAATGTCTCTCACTTAGAACCCTCTAGGCATTTAGGCAGTAAATTAGACACGGAGCATTTTGAATGTCAACAATTCTGTCTCCATTGTTTATCATTCCAGTCTCAGTTCATTTTAGGCCACTTGTTCTTTCTTTTGCAAAGCAAGACCTGAAAGTTGATACTATGCCTGTATGCATGTGTGTATGTGTGTGAGTGCTTAATTAAGTGTATTAAAAAGTGAGTCATCCCATACTAATCCATATACCATCAGCAGGTGAATGAGTCAGGAAAGTGGTTCTAAACTAAGTGACTAGAAAAAGTTTTTTTGTTTTTTGTTTTGAGTTGGAGTCTCACTCTGTTGCCCAGGCTGGAGTGCAGTGGGACACTCACGGCCACCATAGCCTCGACCTGCTGTGCTCAGGTGATCCCTCCACCTCAGCATTCCAAGTAGATGAAACTACAGGCATGTACCACCATGCCCACCTAATTTTCTGATTTACTGTAGAGATGAGGTCTCGCTAACTTGGCCAGGCTGGTCTCAAACCCATGGGCTCAGGCATTCCTCTCACCTCAGCCTTCCAAAGGGCTGGGATTATAGGTTGAGCCACCACGTCTAACCAAGAAACAGTGTTCTAAAAATGTTAAAGACTAGCCGGGTTCGGTGGCTCAGACTGTAATCCCACGCTTTGGGAGGCTGAGGTGAGTGGATTGTCTGAGCCCATGAGTTCGAGACCTGCCTGGGCAACTTGGCGAAACCTCATCTCTACAATAAATCAAAAAAATTAGCCAGGTGTGGTAGCGCACGCCTATAGTTCCAGCTACTGGAAGGCTGAGGCAGAAGGATCGTCAGAGCCCAGCAGGTCGAGGCTGCAGTGACCGGGAGCAGCCACTGCACTCCAGTCTGGGTGACAGAATGAGATTCCAACTCAAAAAAAAAAAAAGTTAGAGACCACAGAAATAATGTTAGAACATTATGGTGGTGTGAAATTTGTATAAAATTCAGAAATTGATACAGCTGTGGGAATCTTATCTTTTTAATGGAAACAATAATGAAGCAGGTGGATAATATGGCCAAAAATTCAGGAGTATATTTTCTACTTTCAACATTGAGATTTCATTATTTTTAGTGTAACAAATTGTGGTTAATGCTTGGTTGTTGATGTTAATGTTTAATGAAACGTACACATTTTTCCTCTAAATATGTGATTTTAAAAGATTTGCTGCATGGTTAGGTATACTTTTATTATATTGAGAAGCCAAATTTCTTTACCAACACAATACACTTGTGATGATTATATAATGGGAAAATCATTAATAGGAAAATTGGGTCCCCTTCACAGGCCTTTGGTGCACGGCCTCTGCTTTGTTTGGTGAAGTGTTCTTGTAGAAACTCAAATACACTACTTGTCCAGCTCATTTGAGCAGAAATGCACTTAAATGACTGCCTCTACTTGGTAAGAGAAAAACTTCTGTAAAGAGTAACCTTGCCCAAAATAATAATCATAAAGATGGCCTATGTACTTAAAAAAAGTAACTGCTAAATACCTCTTCCAAACTGGGTCTGTACGTGCTTGCCATGTGTATATACACCAGAGTCATATGATACAACCCATAAGAACCATAACTTCCCCTGTACTCATGACAGCAGGGCATTTGTTTAGGAGGAAAGAAAGGCTGCAACAAATTAACTTGTTCTTTTGGGTCTCATCCATTAGGAAATATTCTTCAGGCTTGCTTTATTTTTTTATGAAAATACACATAACTCTGCTTCTAAATCATCAGGGTTTTTTTCTCCAAAGCTACTTTATAATTCAGAAATACTCTGAAGTAAAAAATTGGGTTGCAAGTGAAATAACGATGCCCTCTTCTATAGGGCCTCAAGTCTGAGGTGAAGCAGCATCTAATTCTTTCAGAAGGTGTGGGTTAAGCAAAATTTGTATATATTTCTTTGAAGAACAAATAGATAATGTATCAGAATATATGATTAAACCTCAGGAAGTGTTGCAGGCAGATTTATGGCCCTCAAAGGCGTTTATGTCTCTCGTCCCCACAATCTGTGAATATGTTACTTCACGTGGTAAAAAAAGAATTAAGGTTGCAAATAAAATTAAGGTTATGAAACAGCTGACCTTAAAATTGAGAGATTATCCTAGATTATGCAGATAGATCCTATGTAATCAAAAGAATCCTTAAAGATGGAGAAGAGAGGCAAAAGAGGAGGTCAAAGTGATGCAGAGATGAGACAGAGACAGAGAGAGTAGTGGGGAGAAGGGGGGAGGAGAGAGAGAGAGAGAGAGAGAGAGAGAGAGAGAGAGAGAGAGAGAGAGAGAGGAGAGAGGAATGTCTCAGAAAGTTTGACAATATCCTAACCCAGCCGACCTTAGTGAAAAAAGGCTCAATTATGTAGTATTGGTTGCAGAATAGTTTTTGTCAAAAAGCTTGTATTTGTTCTGATTGAATGTGATTCAGGTACCCCCAGTGGGATGGCAAAATCAGATATAAGTTAAGATTTGACTAGGTTTGCATGACGAATAACCTTTCCAATTTAATAGAATAAATAACACTTCTATGTGTGCTGAAGATATTGACATCTGAACTAGAATGAACTTTTTTGAAGGAAAAGCAGAAATTTTTGAAATCGTGGTAAAGAAGACATTATATAATAATAACATTTTAGCAACTAGAGTCAGATATACCAAGTGCATAGTTTAAAACCTGCTAGGGTTATCCCACATTGCAAATGACAGTCCTGTGTTCTTGCATTATAACTATATCTCACTGTGTAGTTTTATGAAACTAGAAGATTGTAGAAAAGCATGGTCATCTTAAATTTTTATCAGTTTTAAAGTTATTAGTCCATTATGTATGTGAATATATCTAAATTTTTTTTTATGGCTGCTTCACTAATTGATGAATAATATCAGACTTTTAAAGTACCTTTGCAAAATTAAATAGTTTTTGAACTTTTCAAAGTCATATTTAGATAAGCATGCCAAGACTACCAGCAATGGTGATTTGGAATGTGTCTATCTTTTCAAGAATTTTTTAGTATTCCAAACTAAAAAATGACAAGAAGAACAACAAATATGCATGCCAAGTATTTTAGCTTTTCTACATAGGCAAAGATACACCCTAGGGCACAAACTATCTGAGGGAGTATGGTTGATGGACCGACAACATGACTTAAAATTTTGTGTCTCACTGAATCCTTGGAAATCTTGGTAAAGCCTATGGGTCCTTTCTTCGGAGAAACGTACACACAGACACACACTCCCCCACTTTTGTCTATAATACGAAGGAGATCCCAAAACCCCAGAATTTATTTATTAAAAATTGTGTATTCTTGCATGTTTAAACTTGTCACCTTCAAAGTACTCTCCATATGATGCAATACACCTATCGAGATACTTTTTCCACTGCTCAAAACTGTTTTTGAACTTGTCAAATTTGATGCCGTTTCGTGTTTTGTTTTGTTTTGTTTGTTTGTTTTTTGAGTCGGAGTCTCACTCCATCGCCCAGGAAGGAGTGCAGTGGCATACTCACCGCCACCCAAGCGTCCACCTACTGGGCTCCAGGGATCTTTCCACCTCATTCCTCCAAGTAGCCAGAACTATAGGCGTGCGCTACCACGCCTGGCTAATTTTTTATTTGATTGTAGAGACGAGGTCTCCCCAGATTGCCCGCGCTGGTCTCGAACACACGGGTTCAGGCAATCCACTTGCCTCAGCTTCCCAAAATGCTCGGATTACAGGCTGAGCCACAAAGCCCCACCCGTTTAGTGCTTCTATTGCTTTTTGCTTCACCATTTCCACATCAGCAAAATGTTTCCCTTTGAGAACTTTTTTCATCTGAAGAAACAAAAAAGAAGTTGCTCAGGGCAAGATTAGGCGAAGAGGGGGGGTAGTGGGGCATGGGATTCAGGCCGGTTTTGGTCAAAAAACTGCTGGACACTCAGTACCGTGTTGGCAGGTACGCTCAACAATCTTCAACATGAAATGAGCAAACCCTTGAAAGAATCTCCATGGCCCGGCGCGGTGGCTAAAGCCTGCAAGCCCAGCACTTTGGGAGGCTGAGACGAGAGGATTGCCTGAGTCCAGAGGTTCGAGACCAGCCCTGGCAAGTTGGTGAGACCTCGTCTCTACGATAATTTAAAAAAATTAGTCGAGCATGGTGACGCATGCTTGTGGTTCCAGCTACTTAGAAGGCTGAGGCGGAAGGATCACCTGAGCCCAGCAGGTAGAGGTTGCCGTGGCAGTGAGCGTGCCACTGCACTCCAGCCTGGGCGACAGAGTGAGACTCTGACTCAAAAAAAAAAAAAAAAAAAGAAAAGAAAAGAAAAAAAAAGGAAAAAAAACTCCAAAAAAAAAAATTCACTGAGACTGAACACAGCCTCTCACAACAATGCTAGCTGGTGTACTGATGCAGCAGGGTTCCTAGAACACTTACCTGGCAGGAAGCCTGTACTAATAATGGACCCACCCTCCAAAAAGATAATTCTGGGTTATCTTTTGGGGATCCTTCTTGTATACTATCTCAGAGAGCTTACTGAGTCCCTGAAGTCCATTCATAATCTTCCTAAATTTAAAAACCTGTTGTTCTTTAAAACTTTATGGCTTTCTTGTCTGGAGTACAGTAACACAGTCAATTTGAACTTAGATTCCTTAAGAAACTTCGAGAATCTGGTATTTCCTTATCACGAGGAATAAATTATTTGAGGCATACTTTAATTTTAAATTTTAGTCAGTTTATGGTCTAACCTCAGGTGAAATCTAGGTGATTATTTCTGCTCAAAGCCTAAAGTTTTCAAGAAAGCAGACAATTTTAGATGGGAAATGACTTTTAAGACTTAGAAGAAAAGATTTCAAATAAAACCAAAGATTATGAAGTGGTAGCACTTCCTGATTTCCCTGACCAGATTTATGAGTGAAATTTGAAGTAGGTGGAAAAGAACAAGGAGGTACTCACTGGTCTTTTAGCGCTATTATCATCAAAGCAGGTGTAGTTACATGAACTGGATTTCTGACTGGAGGCTCCAGTAGAGCAGAAGGTCCTGAGAACTTGGACACTTGAGTATTAGGTAATGGATTTAAGGAGGGGATGGGGAATGACTAATCAATATGCATTGTGACTGACTTGATCTTGAACCACGATCTTTGGAGGCAGACAATTTTCATGCCTTTCTTCACTATGATAAGGGCAAGAGACAAGCTGGATTAGGCTCACAGGTAGGAATAAGCCTGCAAATGAGAAGATCAAAGATCTGGGCTAATCTGAGTCCCAAAAGTGTGTGGTTGATTGTTTTGGAAAAACCTATGGACTTCTGTATACAGTCTATATATATGTAAATGAAATCACCTATGTTAGACAAATCCTAGCAGGACCCGAGGTTATTTACTCCATGAAACTTTTGCGATCACTCCCCTCACCCTAATCAAAATGACTAGTGGTGAGATTCCAGCTGAGATCTTCCTCCCTCTTAAGCTCTAGATGAGTTTGAACCCCCGGTAGAACTTCTGATGACCTTTGATGACCTTTTATTTTTGATGAAGACTTTTGTTAATTTCTGAAAGATTTCATCAGGGATTCATGTTCTCAATTCCAAGACTTTGTGATGGTTCTTTGATCTTGTTCTGGTATCAGATGTGGTATTTCTCCTTTTGCTTTGTTTTTCACATATGTGCATGTGCGTGCACACACACACATGCTCATATTCACAAAAATTCAGTTTTGAAACAAGGCTTAGTGGTGTAGATCTGACTTTACTGATGGTATGAAGATATGAAGGCTTAATATATTTCAGCAATTTAATTGAAAATCAGATATTTAACAGTCTGTAGGATGGGGTCAAATGAGGGCTGAAGTTTGTTCTACAAGCCATAGATCCGGGCAGGGGCTGTGTCTGTCCAGGGAAAGTGTCACCTTTTGAAACACACACGAAGATAGCATACCATCCAGTTGCCAACACTTTGGCTGAGCTCACCCAGAGGAAGTATTTTTTCTGGCTTTGTGCAAAGGCTCAGAGTAGCCTAGCAACCACCTTGCCTTTAATCGATTACTCTGCTGCATTGCTCAGCTGTTCTTCTTAAGAGCTCTGGAGGCAGACTCGTGGGTTTGAATCCTGACATTGCCACACACTAGTTGTGTGACAGTGGACAAGTTAATTAATCTATCTGTATCTCATTTTCCTCATCTGTAAAATAGGAATAATAAAGGTTCTACCTACTTTATAGGGTGATTGTGAGGATTAAATGACATATAAGCGTGTAATGTGCTTAGAAACAGTGTCTAGCACATGGTGCTAGATAAATGCTGGTCGTTAATATTCTCCTAAATATGTCATTTTATGCAATGAATGACAATATTTTATTCTTATAATAAAATTTCTAGTAGTTTCATGTTACTGACAGAATAAAGTTTCAACACCTCAACCTGACATTTAAAGTCTGCTCACCACATCCATTCAGTTATATAACCCTCTTCTTTGACATACGATAAAGCCTCTACTTTAGCTATGAGGGTTTGCTTACTGAACATCTTACTGTGTTCAACCGCAGCTCTAAGCCTCCTGTCATATTGCTGAACACACCCGATAGAACAATTCATGTGATGCATTCTCAAAAGAAACTTGAAAATGCATGTGAAGGTCAAAGTAAAAAAAAAATCCTTCCCTATGATAAGTGAAAAAAATCAAGTGGAGAGAAATTGGAGTTCGTCAGTTGGTAGTAAATGATAACTTAAATGAAAGGCTTTTATTGGGACACTTGTTACCTTTTAATACAATGTGCTCATTATAGCAGGTCTACTCATAAGCACAACTACTAGACAAACACCTCTCCCCTCCTTCTTTTCTCTTAAAAATTTCACTTAAATACAGGTACCAGTTTCTGTTAGAGATATCTGATTTTAAGTGAGGACTAAAACCTAAAATATATGGTATTATGAAGACTGGCATTTCAAACTTTAACTGAGGAATGAAATGTGTAATTTTTTTTCAAGTTGCCTTCAAATATCACCCTTTGGGCTGTTGCTTAATTTGCAGGAACATGAGCATAGTTTGAGTGTTAATTAATAAAAGAGGAAAATGAAAAAGATAAAAGAGGAAGGACATCCTGACCCCTAGTGTTTATTTTTCTGCCTGTTTTCACTGGTAGTGGTTGTGCTGCTACTTCAGAGTATTTAATTGGTCTTTTTTCCATCCTTATGACCTAGTTCTTTCTGTTTTGTGACTATCACTTTGGTGAGAGAGAGAGGCTAAGTGCCATTGATTTCCTTCTTTAATTTTGGTGATTATTTCCCATGCTCAGTGGAATAAGTCATCTGAGAAGCAATCTCAAAAATTGCTAATAATCTGGGAAGGAATTCAGAGAGCAGATGAAGATACTGGGAAGTTTTTAGGTGCCCATGGGTAAATTAAACAGTTGGGTTATCTGCCCTTTTGCTTTTGAAACTGGCATCCAGGCAGAAGGTCTCTATGGTCTTGACGAGGGGAGAAGCTGATCCACGAATCTCCTCAAAAACATTGGGCTGGAATAAGGAGAGCTGTGTTCCATTCCAAGCTCTGTTATTATGTCTTTTAACTGGGTTATGTCTTAGCTTTTCATATCTGTAAAATGAAGGGCCATTCACTGGAATATTTATTGAGCACTAGGTATTGTTTTAAGTGGTAGAGACATGGCAAAGACCAAAACTGACAAGAATCCTGATCTTTGTGTGTTGTGGTGGGAAGCACACAGGGAATAGAGACTGCCTACAGACCTGTAAATTAATACAGAAGAAAATTCTTGATACTGATAATAGCTATGAAAAGAAGAAACTTGGGTGGAGTGCTAGAAAGTAACCAGGGGTGAATTAGGAAGAACCTCCCTGAGGAAACTGACATTTAAGCTTTCTGAACGATAATGTAGGGCAGGAGGTCCCAAGAAGAAGGCAGAGTTGGTGCAAAGAGAGACTCTAAGACAAGAATTAGGTTAGTGTCTTTGAGGGACTGGCAGAATGCCAGTGTGAAGAGAATGAGGGGAGAGTGATAAGAGATGTGATTAAAGAGGTGGACAGCGGCCATACAAGACCTTGTTGACAGAAGTTTGATATATTTTTATCACCATGCGAACTCATCAGGGCAATGTTTTGTTGTCAACAGAAATACGATGCAAGCCACAGAAATAATTTTAAATTGTCTAATAGCTACATTAAAAATAATTTAAAAACAAATTAGATTAAATAAGATTGGTATTTAACTGAATATACAAAAACTATCATTTCCAGTTATAATTCCTATTCAAATTTTTAGTTATTTTTTTAGATTAAGTCTTTGAAATCTAGTGTGCATTTTACATTTTTAGCATATCTCAATTTATATCCAAAATTTTCATCCGAGGTGCTTGATCTGCATTGAAATTTCACCACACTTACAGTTGAAGTAGTTGGATTCACATACCCAAGTTGTTCCAGACATACTTAGATGCTCTCCTATATTTGAATTATCAGTTTTTGAATTTAAGTGAATTGAAATCAATAAAAATAAAAAGTTAGTTGCCCAGTTGTATTAGACCCTTCTTGAGCATCCCATAGGCATATATTGCACAGCACAGAATATGCGGGTTTTAAGCTGGGAGTGACAGTAGTGACTTGTTTAAAAGGATCACTGGTTGCTGTACAAAGAACCGACGGTGGCACAGTGTGGATGTAGGGGACCTATTAGACTGAAGTCAGCAAACATTTTCTGTGAAAGACCCGATAGCAAATATCTTAGGCCTTGTGGACCACATAGTCTCTGCCTCAACTGTTCAGCTCTGCTTTGGTTAAAGAAACAGCAGCCACAGCTAACACATGAAAGAATGAGCATGGCTGTGTTTCAATAAGACTATATTGACAGAACTGGAATTTGAATTTCATATAATTTCGCATGTCAAGAAATATGATTCTTTTGATATTCTTACAATCATTTTCAAATGTAAAAACTATTTTTGGCTTATAAGATGTACAGAAAGAGGCAGCAAAACCAGATTGTGAACTGCAGTTTGCTGTCCCCCAGATGAAGACTTTATGACAGCAGCTCAGGTGAGAGGTAATGCCACTCAGGATCCAAGGGTGCAGCAGGGGAGGAGTGTGGTTCTTAATGTAGAGCAGACTGGACTTGCTGGTCATCTGGGTGTGGAGAGTAAGGAAAGAAAGATCAAGAATGAAGCCAGACACCAGGCTTCATTTTGAGCCCGACCGGATGATTTCTAAAGTTCTCTTTAGTGCCAACAATTTGTGATCTGTGATCTTTAAGAAGAATTCATTTTTTGGGATGAGATTTTGGAACGATAGTCTTCCTCCTTTTTCTTGAATGGATGCATTCAGTGTCTGGAAATTGCAAGCCTGGAGATATTCTCTGCTAAAGGAATGTTGTATATTTTAGCTATTCGATGACAGCCTCTTTAAGCAATTTTATAATTTTTTGTTTGTATGTTGTGAAATTTCATGAATTTTAAGAAAAATTTTCGTATTACCAATGATATAGTTCATTTCTGTCCAGCTGTCATTCTGTTTATATAGGTAAGCCTGCTTGTTTTAAAACAGCTTCTATGGGAATTCTGGATCATTTAGGTCTGTTCCTCCCTTCTTTTTGTTTCATCCTATTGTAGCAATCTCCCAGTGAGCAAAGTTTTCATGGATTAAAACAGCAATTGATTTTGTTTTTAGCTTTTATTTGAATGTATCCTTTTTCCTTAAATACATTATGCATCTCCAAAGAAACTCATAAATTATAGACAAAGCAAAAGTTAAAATTAGATCTGAGTGTGGTGTAATGCCCAAAGGAAACTATTTCAAAAGGTTACAAGCTGTCAAAAAACAATTTGTATGGTTAAAAGCCACACTGTTTGATGCTGTTAATGGAGTATGTGTAACGATTGTTTGGGCATTGGTTGCTTATTATGTCTCTGTGGTAACTAATCAGTGTGTTACTTTGGGTGCCAGAGAGACCTGGAATTCAGAACCTATTATACCAGAGAAGTGTGTGGAGCAATGTGTTGTTCCACATCAAACAAGCAGTGCCTCTTCTTTCTCCAGATTTTAATAATTCCCCAGCCCCTCTAAATTGTCATTGGTGCTGATTGCAAGAATAAAGAATAGTTGCTTCAGTGAAAGAATCATGAAGTCAATCAGTGAAAGAATCATGAAGTCAATCATGTGGATAAAATTACTGAGCCATCCAGCCAGCTGGTCTCTATTTGACTCTACTTTCGTTCATTAGTTTATGGGGTGAATTCACTCCATATTTGAGGAAAGCAAAAACGGCATCAAAACTAGTTTGTAATTAATTGCAGCTTTTTAGAAAGGAATGCATTTGCAAATGGAGAATATGCAATGTCAGATCCTGCTTTCTGATTATGTTGTAGACTTGTCTAAAATGTAGATTTCTTTTGTGTTTATGTTAGCACTTTTTCAGTCCTTAACCACGTTACCTGTGGTTTAAGAGTTTCTTTTGCACAACTTCAAAACATTTTACGTAGTATGTTATTGGTTGGCCAGAGTATGTGCATCTCCAAACAATGTAAGAGTCATTTGGATGCCTGGCAATATGACCTTGGCCTGTCTCTTTGTATTGTCATGCAGGTGATTAGATGGGCCTGTGCCATTGTAAGCTGATGTTGAAATGATTTTACATCACAAAAACATTGTGGTTTCCATGCTTTATTAGAGGTAAAATGGTTAGTGTTAATTACTTGGGCATTTAATGGACCCAGAAATAACAAATACATAATTCTCTTGATTTGGAAACCTTTTAGAAAAGGACATAAAAGCAGTCAAGCAACTCTAGAGCCATGTCTGTACACATCAAGCTCCACATAACATCGGCCAAAGTAAGTGCAAAGAATACAAGAGCTTTTAAAAGAAATGAACCCAGTAGGAAAAAGCACCACTATTTAATGCTAACGCTCATAAACACAGAGAAGAAAAATCTGTCGAACAAAGAAGCCAAATGTCATAAATACGCCTTCCTGTGTCAAAGACTGGAATTCGTTCTTACAGAACACAACAGGCAAAGGCAAAACAGAGCTTCACTTGGCTACTGATGGTGGAAACAATCTGCCTCAGAGTACATCAAGCTACTGACAAAAGCATTTCTTTGGAAGTGTTGGGTATTTATGATGTAAGTCCTGTGGCTCAAGAGTATGAGCTCAGAATGTGTTTGGGGGGATATCTAAGTACGCAAATCCCCACCAGATGCCATAAGACACAAAGACCACAGAACTCACCATGACATTTGGACCACCTTTCTCATCCCCTATTTCTCTCCAAGTCCTAGACTATCTGAACTTGTAAGAAATTATCCATAAATTAAAAGTTAAAGAAAAGTTTAGAAACATGTAAGTAGACCATCAGAAAAATGAATTTGTTTCAAATAAGAGTGTTTTAATTCTCTCATTTAGTACTAGGAAACCGAGGCTGAGGGAAACACAAATGTTAAAGTAAATTGCTCAAAATTATCTATTTGATTAGTACAGTGGGATAATTTGCATAGAATTTTACAAAATATCTTTAATATGTCTTTTAACTAATTTGCAGAAAAATCGTACAAAGTAGGGAAAGTTTTGTCTTCAAAATTGTATAGGCACAGGAACTGAAGTTCAGACAGATAAAGTAATTTACCCAAGACAATACTGCGAGGAAGTCATGATTTATTCAAGCTGGTTCTTTTTGACTCTGTGAACTTTCCAGTATTCTAAATTACCTCCAAATTTAAGTTCCTTTTCCTTTCCATGTAGTAAAGTGTAATGAAAAGCTAAAGCACAAGGAAAGAAAAAAAAAGAGTAGCATTACAGTTCATCTAATTCCACAGGTGATAGCTTTCTTAATTAGAGTGGATATGCTGAATACCATCTGTACGGATTAATCAGGGAGAAAAATCTAGAACTTTGGCAATGTTACTTCATAGATGAGTCAGTATTTGCACTCTTAGAATCTATTCTTCCTCTTTTAAAAGTCATCCAAAATTTACCCTCTAACGCCTTTTCAAACTAATGCAGTCTCAAAAAAAAGTAAAAATGATTTTTTGCTTAAAAAAACAAACAAGTGACACAGGGGTCTAAGAAATGTATCACATCAGAAATGCAATTTTAATAACCTAAGACATATAAATGACACAAAATAAGACATTATAATTACCTATTATTTACATGTGTGTTCTAAGAATTACTTAAAATTAATTGGGAGCAAGATTAACAATTTTAATCACTTTATGAAATATTCATGAGCATTCATTAAAACCACAAGACATTTCTTTAATGAATTAATGATATTTAATATCCTTTCACAGAATTTAAGGACAGAAAAACCCCATTAGATAATTCAGTGTATGTCTCTGAAGTTACTATATTTCTCCTTGAAGAAAAGGCTACCACCACACATTGTTCTCAGCTGACAGATCTACCCATAGTCACACAAATGATTCTTTTCTGCTTTTAATAATGAACCAGATTCTCCCATCACAGTCAATTGGACATGACAACAACAATAACAAAAATATCTTTGCAGATGGACAGCACTTATACTTTTCAAAACATACATTCTGGTCTCAGGGGCAGGAAATCCATTGATTGTTTTTTACAGCCACTGTTAAGCCTCTCTGAGCTCTAAGTTACAGGAATGCCTAGAATCTTATGGCAAGATTTGAAATTGCTTCTCTTTGTAAGAGAAATGAATAAGAATCAAGATGAAATAGCTGAGCTCAGTAATCTGCAAAAGGGACACACTATGTATATACTGTGGTGCTGAAATGTGTTGTCTAATTGGTTGTGTTCTCTACCCATTCCCTTATCCTGACCCCATAACTTTCCTTAAGCCCAATAGGGAGATACCAACTGTTATGAGGACTGAAGTAAATAAATTAGATAACTGAATCTCAACAGTTTGTCAAGCAAGTATTACTGACAAAATGGGAGGAGGCAATAGATGAAAAGAAGATATGAAGGATGAAATTGGTAAGAGGTAAAGAGGAATCTGATTTAAGCACAAGGGATGCTCAACAAATATCTTTATTTTTATCCTCATCAACGTGTCTCCATGACTATTCAGGGAGAGGGCATTTAATTCTGTTGCTGGAAATTTTGCTGATTCTGTTTCTGAGGGTGCCGTAGTAAACTTGTTTTAGATAATCTTCCAGTTTCTAATGCTGGGTTCGTGAAAGTCAGCCACTCAGAATCCTCTCACTCCTGAGTAAGCTTGGACACTTGATTTTTCAGTATTGAAAGTGGAAGACAAGAACTTGGTCTTGTAGGGACTACCAAGGTAGACATTTAGTGAAACTCCTAGGTGGTCAGGGCTGTTAGAGGTTATTAGTAATATAACTTTTATGGCAGACAGAGACACTTTCCCTTTATGTGGAGTTGAAAAATGGGTACAGGGATACATTCTTGGAGAAATTTTATATTTTATCCCGATTTCAAGGCATCATGACTTTCAAAGTGCAGTTAACAAATTCTAAAATATTATTTTGGATTTTAAAAATTATCATAGATGGTTTTATCAAATACTTAAAGATATAAGTTTAGGTTACAGTTTTTGAATAAGAGAGTATTGTGAATGGGCATTTGAAAACTAACAAAGGGAAAGTAAGGAAAAATATCATTTGAAATTTCACCCACCTGGAGAAAATCAGTATTAATATTTTAGTGTATTTCCATTTTACTATTTTTGCATTGAAGTATATTAAAATTTGTAAAAATTTAAAGTAATATCTGGACTATTTAATAAAAATTCAACTCATATGGAAAGGTTTAAAATAGAAAGAACAAAACTTCTTTCCTTCTCTGAGATAAGCACTTTTAAGTTATTTTTCAGTTACTCTGATAGTTATCATTATGATTGTGAATAAATTTATCAATTTATTTCTAACTTTATCAACTATGGAAAATATTGTATGACTCCACATCAGTACATTCTATCTCTGTGCTCTATATATGCCAATTTATATTATCATATTATATTCATGACTTTAAATTGTTTTATGACATTAACTTTATGCAATACCTGATGAGATGTGATTTTTGATTATATTGTTATTTTTACCTTTTCATTTTTTATAACATTTACGTTCTATTGTATAATTATAACTAACTATAACTAAGACTTCATGTTTTGTTTAAGTCTAAAATTTTAAAATTAATAAACTAGCCTTTATAATATTATTATTACACAAATGTTATTTTATTGCAGACTCAAATAAGGCAAATGGATCCACAGAAGAAGATACTTAATGAAATTGAAATCACTAAGCCCTTGTGAAGGAAAATATTCTTAGCATAATACACAAAGACATATCAGATTCTCTTTTGAAATTTTTTGAACTTTCTTCACTTCCTGTAATTCATACACGGTTGCTAGTTTTTCCTTTTATTTAGACCATCATCCAGCTTGCATTCCTTTTCATTTTTCTCGAGTCTTCTTCTTAAGGAATGATTTTTATAGAAGTGGCTTAGATGGTAAGTTTTCTGAAGTTGTCTGATGGATAATGTTTTTGATTTACTTTTACACTAGAATATAAAAGCATGGGTTCAAAATTATTTCTTTTCAGATGATTAGAGGAATTGTTCCACTGTTAATTTCAATTATCTTTTGTGCTAATCTTGTTTTTTTCCTTTTTAATCTTCCTTTAGTTCATGGGCTTTTTCTTCACCCCTTTACCCTTCTCTGCCTCTCAATTGCTTGTTAGATGAATGCTGGATGTCCACATTTCTTAACATTTTGCTCATATTTTCTATCTGCTTTTTTGGTGCTATTAGTTCTAGGAAATTCCCTCAACTCTGTACTCCTGATCATCAATTGGTTTATTGGTACTCTTATGGAAGTTTCTATTTTGTCATCCAGATTTTAAATATCTCTTTAATGTCTATAGCATTATAATGTCTTATATTGTCATTTTCTTATTGTCCTATTTTAATTTTGTGTATACATTAGCTTCCTTAGTCTCTCTGAGGAAATTAATTAAAATTTTCAAAAACTATTTAACTCTTTTTGCAAAGGGTCAGAAATTTTCTTTGTTCATTTCATCCTCGTTTATATCATTGACTTTTTATAAATTTTTGTCACTCCATGATTGTCTGTTCATATTTGTGAATAATGGACCGACTTACTTGATAGAAATTAAATTAATTTAATTTACTCTGCAGTTTAGCCCGTGGTATGCTTTAATATTGTGATTTGGTTTTATTTTCTTTAGTAAATTCCTAGAGGAAACAGAATGGGAAGGCAGAAGATAAGAAGAGAGGGTAACTCATCAAATGGAACAAATATCTCTGTATATGCAGATTATTTAAAATTGGAGCAGACTTGAAGCTACAGCCAGTATTCTACATTTTACAAATGAAGGAAGAGGTGGAAGGTCAAATGACTTGTCAAAAACAGCAATTATAATTTTCTTTTGTATCAATAATTACATCTACAAAGAAAACATCCTTAATATTTATTTGAAGCCACATTGACTTTGACTTGCATATGGATTGTGCCCTGGTTCACACATTAGTTGATTTATTTTGCATAAGTTTCTTAACTGTTCTGACCTTCAGTTTCCTTATCTATAAAATGATTATTTAACAATACATACCTCCTAGGATTGTTTAAGTATGTAGGCATTCATGAAATAATAAACTATTTCCTTATTAGAATAGTCAGTCAGGCAGTCACCAAATGTTTATGAAGTTTATTATAGACTAGTACTTATTCCTTTAATTGAAATGCATAACTAGGAGAGTTATAGAAAACGGAATCCCTTGGAAGGGTAATGCAGCCTATAAAATATATGTACCATTCTGCAAAGTTTGGATGTTTAATCATTACCCTGAAATTGGAGCATGAAGAAAAGACAAATGAAATGCTCTGAGTAATGTTTTAGATTCTTATTAATTTAACAGATTGTTAAATGTGAATTTCTTTCTGTCTTGGAGTCTTGGTTGGGACCCAAAAGCTGAGGAAATCAGTGATAAGTGCTGCATACTTTAAGGAAAGGTGCAAGACGTGTCTGTGTAAGACCAGCTTTTCTCTTCTAGTCTATAGGAGAGAAATCTACAGATTTTCAAAGGAAGAGAGTGAGAACATATTTTTAACAGGGTTATTGAGATATAATTTTTGTACTATACAACTCACCCATGTAAAGCATATGACTCGATGACTTTTAATATGTTCACAGTTGTGTAAAAACTGTCCCAACAATCAATTTCAGAACATTTTCATTACCTCCCAAAAAGCAATTCTTCCCCCCTTCACCATCACCCTTAATCTTTCCACTCACAATTTTAGACAGCCACTAGTCTACTCTCTGCCTTTAAAGATTTGCCTTTCCTGGAACCTTCACATTGAATGAAATCATGTAATATATGGTTCTTTGTGACTCGCTTCTTTCACTAGGCATAATGTTTTCAAGTTTCAGTCTTGTTGTAGTATGTATCAGTAACTATTTCTTTTTATTGCCTAATAATATTCCATTGTATAGATATACCACATTTTTCTTATTTATTAATTAGTTAATGAGCATTTAAGTTGGTTTCATTTTTTGGCTACTATGACTAATGTTAATCCTGCTAGAAACTGTGTACAAGTTTTTGTGTGCACATATGTTTTCATTTCTCTGGGGTATGAGTTTAGGCATGGAATTTCTGGGTCATATGGTAGCTCTGTGTTTAACCTTTTGAGGAGCTGCCAGTCTGCTTTCCAAAGTGGCTATACCACTTTACATTTCCACCATTAATGGGTGAGGATTCCAATATTCCACACCCTTACCAACATTTGCTATTATTTGTCCTATCGCTGATAACCATCCTGGTGGGTGTGAAATAGTATCTCATTGTGGTTTTGATGTACATTTCCAAGATGGTTGCTGTTAAGCATCTTTTCATGTGTTTATTGTTCATTTGCATATCTTCTTTGGAGAACTGTCTGTCAGATACCTTGCTCAGTTTTTTGTTTTTTTTTTTTTTTTTGAGTTGGAGTCTCACTCTGTCGCCCAGACTGGAGTGCAGTGGCCGCTCCCGGCCACCGCAACCTCGACCCGCTGGGCTCTGGCGATCCTTCCACCTCGGCCTTCTGAGTAACCGGAATTACAGGCATGTGCTACCACGCCTGGCTGATTTTTTGATTTATTGTAGAGATGAGGTCTGGCTGCTCAGGCGGGTCTCAAACCCGCAGGCTCAGGCAATCCACTCACCTCAGCCTCCCAAAGGCGCGGGATTACAGGCTGAGCCACCGAGCCCAGCTTGCTCAGTTTTTAAACTAGGTTATTTATCACTTTGTCTTAGAAGAAAGCCTGTGGTGCTCCTGGCTTCCTACAGCATGTGAGACAGTTGCAATGAAGGGACATGAGGGAGGTTTTCTAGAAGAGAAGATTGATGTATCATTTTCCTACTGGGATTTTATGACTTTCAGATCCAGGACTACCACTAAGTTAGAACAGAGCATGAAGAGAGAGTTGCAGTAGGAGTGACTTTTAATCTAGAGTTTGAGGGGCATTGGTGCTGAACTTTCCTATGGGTTACCTTGATACCTGTATTGTTGGTGGCTAGAATTATTTGGAAAGGATTCTGCACATGAGTGCTGCCTTCCAGGGGAAGAAGCTCCAGGGGTGCAGCACCAAGTTAAAAGCTGAGGCAGCATCAAACATGGTTAGCCCAAGCATGTATTGTCTATGCAGTGAGTGTATTCACATACATGTGTCTACATGTCATTTGTCTACACAGGTCCCAGTCTGAAGATCTCCAAAGTGGTCCATGAGATAAAGAGTCTAAATAGAGGGAGACATTACAAGAAAAACTTTGTCCTTTCATCTACCCTGCCTCATCTGTTCTATCTGCCCCTAATCTTAGAAGATCCTGAAACAGAAGCAGAAGCAGTTAATGAGAGGCAACAAGTAGAGAGAAGATACAGACAGCACTCCCTGCCCTCATTTTCCCACTTCAAATTGCAAACTAGACATGTGTTAGGGTAGAGGAGGAAGCTTCAAAATAATTTATTTTGGTTTAAATCGGATTGGATATTTTCATACCTGAAAATAATACCGTCCTAATACCCAAAAGTGACCACAAAGATACAAGTAACTTTCTTAGATATTTCCCAAGAGAGCAGAAAGGATTTCTTAAAACAGTGACAGACAAGCAGAAAACTAATTCTTGGCTGGACTGCATTGAGTCTAGCATCTTCAGTATACAATAACCTGCACACACATCCATTTATCTACATATCCTCATGATGCTGCATTTTTTTCTAGGTCGATGAAATATCTTTAAGCTCTTCGGCCTATGCATCATGGAAAAGAATGAAATGGATTTGTATGGCGTTTCCAGTAATAGAAGTTAGGGCAATGATGGGGTCAGGCAGTAGAATCCAAGTTTATAACTGGCAGTTCATAACTAGCGCATGCCGCCCTGTGGTTCAAGACTCTCTACAGGGCTGTTAATATCCTCAATGGCTGATTAGCTTACATTATGTGATTAAAAATCTTCATTCTCCTGGGTGATCTCAGGTCTTTTAATAGCAGTCAGTTTAATAAGGGAAAATATTTAGTCAACAAAATGGTTATTTGAAATAATAGCATATGTAGAAACAATTTTCCAAATTCATATATTAATATGAATAACGTGTTAATTGCAGAAAGCCAGTTGTTTAGGTAGCAGACTCCTAGACGCCAGATTGGAGCAACAATGTGGGTCAGTCTCTGAGAGCCTGAGCCCCTGCATTTTGGTCATGTCAGGCCCAAGATCAAGAGAAAACTCATGTGCTAAAAAGCTTGGCATGACATCTTAGATACCCAGAGCACGGAGGCCCTTTACATAAACAGAACAAATCCTTTTCAGTGCTTTTAGACCTTAACAAACATGGGGTGTTGTATAAAATGGCACCCCCCCCACTATAATGCTAGCCCCCACCCTGCGAACCCCTGAACCCTTTTCAGCATTTCTTAAATCTGCCCCATTGAACAATCTGCATTCATTGTAACAAATACAATCTCATTGAATTGGATTCTGAAGAGACTTTATAACTGGGGAGAAAGGAGGACTGATCCTGTATTCTCTTCAGTTTAAACAAGGAACAGAGCACAGCAAATGAGAACTCTTGGGTGAGCTAAGTTTACTGGAATGGGTGGGGAGGGAAGGGGAAGGGGGGAGCATTGGATAGACTTGTACTAGGTAAGGAATCAATTTCTAGATGTCCCAGAAACAGCAACAACAAAACAAACAAAACAACTAATGTTACGGTCTGTGCTTTAATCATGTGACTGTCAAGTGTTGCTGGGCACATTTTTATTTTTCTATCATTTTCTTTTCATTTACATTTTCTTCAAATGTAAGGTAGGACTTGGAGTCAGGATCATCAAAATTATAAAGTGAGTGAGGAAATACTCACCAGTAGCCATTCGCAGATGTAACAAAGATTTGACTAATCTGAATATTTATAGTTTGTATTAGCTTACTGGCCATCACAACCTGATAAACCTGCACTATCACCCAGGCACACACAATTCATTGCCTAGTATCATTATGATTATCTATGGCTGTCTCATTACTCACCCATTGCTTCGGTTGTGTGAGGAGTAAGAATAATAAGCCATAAGCTTCCCTGCTGCTTAACCTAACAACAAATCATTCCAATTCCAAGCCCAATGTCTATTATTCAAAGCAAATTAGGATCACACAGACAGATTTCTTCTTCCTTCACCAGGGCAGCTGACCTCTCTCCCCTGAAGCTGTCGACCCATGCAAATGTTACATTTAGGAACTCATTCTTGATTTTCGGGAGTTACAAATCCCTAATAATTTAACAAGCAAAACATAGAGTTAGCCTTGTAATGCTTTAGCACACAAATTAGCTAGACAAATAAAAAGGATTTAAGAAAATCTTGAAAATAGCACTTATCATCAGTCTCCCATTCAGAAATAATGAAGGGAGATGGTTTACACAGATTTAGCAATAAGACACGACATAAATGTAAATATAACATGTTATGACCTTTCTTCTGGTGAACAATAAGCATTTTGTTCATTATTCAAAGCCTCTTTGTTTACAATGAATGTGGTGATGAATTGAAGTTATGACGTCAATTAAATCACAAGTTTATATTATTTTCAAACAGACAAAATGCAGATATTTTAAAGCAGGTAGCAAAAATGATGAGTTACTGTCTATTCTTGGTCTCTAAATGAGTTATACATATTCAAAAAAGGAACATTAAAGACGCTCGACAAAGTCAGGATCATATATTACTTTTACTCTGAACAAAAATAACATTTGTAGAATCCCATTAGCAATAAATCTTTTAGATTTTTTTCACTTAAAATCTTATGATCCCAATGGGAAGAACAGATAATCAGTAAATAGAACTCTGATATCTGTCAGGAATTTGCCTGAATTAGAGCTGAACTATCTTGACAGGGAGACTGAGGAAAAAAAATTACCTTTGGTATTCTGATGAATGTATTTGCTTTTTTCTTTAAAGGCATCACTAAAATGGAAACAAAAGTACTTACTTTGTCACATTTGAAAAACACAGGATGTATAATATATAATTATCAATGATGTAAAGCAAATATACTTGAATAAAAGATAGAGACCATAGAATAGTTTCAAAGAATATTGAACTTGAAAATGTTTTTAGAAGCATTATATTGTAAAATATAAGTTTGGTATTATGTGTTTCTCCTTTTAGTGATTTCTACATTAGAGATAAATATGGATTAAAAAATTCTTTGGGTAACACCCTCGAGTCCCCTTCCATTGTGGGAGATTTTCTATCCTCTCACTAAATCCTGCTTTCTAAAAAAAAAAAAAATTTATTTTACACATTCTCTTTTCTCTTACCCAAACAATTGTTATATAGGGAAAAGAAAGATGGAAGGAGATCTAAAGCATTCTAGAATATTCTACATAATATATTCAGAAAGACATAATCATCATTGACTCTTTGGAACATTGCAGTGTCTGGACTTGAATGTGATTTAGTTATGGAGCCACTATAGATTAAATACCCAGTGCAGAGTTAGTATCATTCCATAGCCTTGTTTCTCTGGAACAATGAACTTCCAACAAAAGGAGACTACACCACGCTAATGAATGTTTCTTGAAGGGCGGCCTCAGTAAGATCTCTGTGCAGAACTCCACTTGCTTTTCTCTTTATTTTTTAAGTTTAATTTAATTTAATTTAATTTTTTTTTTTTTTTTGAGTTGGAGTCTCACTCCGTCGCCCAGACTGGAGTGCAGTGGCCGCTCCCGGCCACCGCAGCCTTGACCTGCTGGGCTCCGGCGATCCTTCTGTCCCAGCCTTCCAAGTAGCTGGAACTACAGGCGCGCGCTGTGTGGTACATGTGAGGATTCACTACATAAGTAGTTCGCATGCAGGTGAAGTTTAGACTTCTAGCGGGCCTTCTCTCCCCTGCATTTCCCCTGAACTTGAATCGAGGAGTGCCACGTTAGCTTCTCAGGCTCCTCTGGAAGCAATCAGAGGCCAGTGGAGGCGTGTTGGTGGTAGCAACTTCAAAGGGCAATCCTCTCTCTCACAGTTGTTGGAAAAGGAAACATATAGTTGAGATTTTATTTAGAAATAAAATGGAAAATAATCAAAATATTTAAAAAAATTATTACAATAAAAATGATTCTCTAGTCCATAGCACAGATAAAGAATAAACCAAATCTTTGATTTTTAAATAGTCTTGAAACTTAATTTTAGAGCATCAAGGTCTTCACTTTGTACTTGACTCTAACAGCATGCTCATAAAAAGGATTAAGCCTGCAAAAACATTCCATGGCTTTATTAATTTTCAAGTGGGTTTTCCTAATTATTTAGTTTTCAAATTTTTCTCCTTTGAATCTCATTATCTTTTTCATGTTCTTTCTTTTGAATTGTCTGATGTTGATAGATCCACAGAGTCTTTGCTTTGACCAGGTCTCCAGTATCACTTTAAGAAACTTTGTGAAGCCGGGCTGGGTGGTGAAGCCGGGCTGGGTGGGAAGCGGGGGCTCAGCCTGTAATCCAGCGCCTTTGGGAGGCTGAGGTGAGTGGATTGCCTGAGCCCGCGGGTTCGAGACCCGCCTGGGCAGGCGAGACCTCATCTCTACAATAAATCAAAAAATCAGCCGGGCGTGGTAGCGCACGCCTGTAATTCCGGCTACTCGGAAGGCTGAGGTGGAAGGATCGCCGGGGCCCAGCAGGTCGAGGCTGCGGTGACCGGGAGCCACTGCACTCCAGTCTGGGCGACAGAGTGAGACTCCAACTCAAAAAAAATAAAAAATAAAAAATAAATTTTGTGAAATCCTGAATTTTTGAAAAGATTTTCCATTTAACTTTGAAATTTGTTTTTCTATTTGCATATTAAGTTGCAGCTATTAGATTGTCAGCAGGATTATAAAGGATCAAGATGATGATTTTGTGCATTAGGATAGGTGCTGTGTTAATTGGAGAAGGGAGTTTGAGTTGGAACTGATTTTGCAAGTGCTCAGTACATCAGTGAATATTTTCATGTTATGACAACTTTTGATTTCCTTTGGGAAATTCCTTGATGGGGAATCAGATACCGGTGTCCACTTGACAATCTACCGCAATTCAGAGAAAACAATGGAGGAGCTAATAATAGCTAAATAGTTAATATTATTTTGAAAGTGAACAATGTTCTAAGCACTTGACATGAAAAGGTTTGTGTCTTAGAATTTTCACTGCCCTATGGCAGGAGGAGAAGCAATTTGGTTTTAGTTTGCTTATTTTATTTTTAAATCCCTTAGATTTATTTACTACAGATTCTCTGTTCTATCCATCTATTACACAGGCATATATGAACGCTTGCTGTCTGTCAGATGCTGTGCTAGGCCCTGGTGACACAAAGATGGGTGAGGGTCTCTTCCTACAGTAGGCTCAGGATCTGGTAGGAGAAACATCTGGATAGAAAAGAAGAGTGTGATCTTAAAAATAACAACAATAAAGACTAGTGGTTATAATACATTTACTGTGTGTCAGACCCTGCACAAGATGCTTTACTCAGATCACTTCCTTTAATCCTCACAGTCCAGTTGGTGGCTGTGTCTAAACTTTCTGAGGCTAAAGCCACATCTTTTCCACTTTACTCCCCACCTCCTTATAGAAAGCTCAAAGACAAAGGTTCATACCCAGAGCTGTGAGAATACCCAGGAGGAGTCCCTGACCTAGTCTGAGGGTGCTTAGGAAAACCTTCTGGGGGTGTCATGATCTCACCTAGATGCTGGAGGACAAGTGCACAACCCCTTGGCAAGGCAGGGCAAAATAAAGATGAGATGGAGGGACAGATTGGATTCAGGAAATTACTCTTTATTTTCTTCAAGATTATAAGCATAGTTATAGTACTATAGACCATTTTACACCACATTACCTAGAGTATAACAATGCAGTTTCATTTATAATCTTGTTTAGTGTTCTTGACTAACACCAGAAAATTCCAAATAAAATCTTATGTCTCATCTTGTCCTCATTTTTGTACAAAACGTTTCAAAAGCCTGCCGCCTCAGGCGGTCTACTTGGAGGGATTGTTACTCAACTGATCACTGCTTCTTCTGAATTCTTCTACAATGTATATTTACCAAGGAATGTCACATGGGAGTCTGCATTTATATAATGCTTTTTAGGACAATGAAAACCCAATAAAATCAGTCGGCTTATTTAATGTTCAAAGTGTTTAATAAGCTTTTTTTTGAATGAACCATTTAAATGAGTTTTTTTCTTATTTCATTAATTAACTCACCAGTGCACCAAATACGTATCAGATAAATGAGTTGATAGGGTCTCCAGTTTAGTTGAAGATGCAATACGGAAAGCACTAATTAGGCAGGCAAGAGATCCAGATAATTAAATAGTGATTAATAGATTTTTGTGCTACCAAAATTAGAAGTAATTAATTGGTTGAAAAAATATTTAAAATTGTGTGCTTAGAACTTACATGTTGAACACGGTTCTGAGGGGTACTAAGATTATTTTGATTTTATTAAGAATGAAGGTTTTTTTTTTTTTACTTGTTCCCCCCTTCTGACATCTTGTGTCAAAGTGTTCCCATGTTAATAGTAGAATATAATGGAAGTTTATGCAATTAAATATAGCAAGAGAATTTATAGACCATTTATCATTGGATATGGGTCATATACTGTGAATTTCAGAAAATAAAAGGGAATTCCATTTGTAGCCTGCTCTTGCCTGAAGCTCACCTAATGAAATCTTTCTCACTCATAGAATTAACAGTGTATCCAGCTGAAAAGTATTTAACATTCTCTGTGCATACTAAGCATGCAAAAGTAGAATAAAACCTTGCATACTTACAGGGGATTTTTGTTGCTTTTTCTTCAGCCCAAATTAGGTAGCTCTTGTTCATTTAGTGCATTTGAAAGGAGCTGAACTTTTAAAATTCTGAACTGTCAGTCCCCATCATTTCATTTGACAGCTGACACTTTGAGAGTGAAGAACACACAAATCATGTGAGTGGAGTGAAACGCTGCTAATAAATGCTATTGTTTTTCCCGATGGAAAGGAGCACCTTAAACAACTGTTTGCAGATCCAGTGGGTTTGTTACGTTGCATGCATGTTTGGCTGTCACCATTTATGTTTACTACCTGCAGAGCATAAAATTGCTGATACAAAAATGGAGGAAACATAAGGCGGGATTCATTAGGAAAAGAACCATGCTTTTTCTCCTCCTTAGCCCTCCTTCATACCCCTCAATTTCCCATTTTAATATGATAAACATTGAGTCTTCCTTCATTAAGGCATGGAACTAAATAAATAATGTATGGTTCTTGAGATAATTACAAGATTTCTGTATTTATGGAAAACAAGAATTCTGGAACAGTTGCTAGTCTGCTTATACTCTGTGCTTTTTTAGCAAGCTAGGGAACTTGTGAAAATTGGCTCTGCCATTTTGGAATTTTATTTAAGAATATCCATGATAGCTTTAAAGGCTTTTTAGCTTTGCTTTTCTGTCATGTGATTTCTGAGGCCAAAGTGTTTGTAAATTGGAAGGAGCCACCTTCCTGATACAGAAAATTTCTGTATATCCTTCAAATCTGTTCACCTGATCAAACCATATATGGGGTGCCAAAAAAATGTATACACATTTACAGAGATGTTATCTATGTATTACTTTTAGAAGTTGAATTAATTTATGGCAGCAATGTGTAGGGTGATGTTGGCTCAACCGTGCTTCTGCCATTTTTTTTTTTTACTGTCCATGGTGATGCTAGCATTCATTTGATTAACACCATCTTTTGAGCAAACAGCATACTTAAAATGTGTGTGTGTGTGTGTGTGTGTGTGTGTGTGTGTGTATGGCATCCTCTGTAAAATGGCATATATTTTACTGAAACTTTTCTTTGTCAATATTAATAAATTAATTAGTCATCAAGAGGATTGTTCCTATTTGTTTTATATGCACCTATTGTGCTTAATAACACGTAACTTGGGAAAAAATGGTTTTGCCTATTTCATGGCACTTTACCACTTATGACACTTTGTCTTAAGTCTTCTAGAAATATTGTTATTAAACTTAGTGAATATCTTTGACTATCTTAGTAAACTACGGGAGAAGTCTAATAGATTGAAATAGTTCTGACATCAATAATTTACTAGTAAGATGATAGTTTGAGAAGTTAAGAAAAAATATAGAAGTCTAAAATGCTTTGGAGTGACTGGTATTTCTTTGTTCTTATTATATAATAATTTCTACTGTTTCCTGCAAATAGTAAGAAAATATTTCAATATTATATCTTACTGATGAATTGACAGAGATAGCTGTCTAGACAGAAAACATATACATACATATGAAAACATTAAAGAGCTCATTACCACACTGCTTTGAATAATGTTAACATCTTATGCACATGCTTATATATGTGTACACAAAATACAGTTGATTGAGAAAGGTTGCAACCTGGAGTCCAGAAAATTAGTTTTAGCATTATTCTACACATATTTTTCAGTGCCTCAGAACATCCATCTGGAAAATGAGTGACAAAAACTACTTTTCTAAATAAGAATATGATTTAGACTTCTGTGGGAAAATGCCCTTTAAATGAAAGGAAATATACACACAAGTATTAGGTATGTAATCTACATCATTTTCGTAGAAACGCATGGAGAATCTATATGGCCTACTGGGAAAATGGAAGTTCTTCCTGGAAAAGCCATTGTTTGCCTTTAGTTTCACTGCTCTGATCTCTCCTTGAGGTTTTCCTTGAAATATGTTTATCTCTGAGTCACTATCCTATTGTTTGTTTACTCACCTTCTCAAAACCAATAGGTCAGAAGTCAATGGGTACCTTTTAAAATTCATGGCTGCCATAGGAGGGACGATTCCCAAGACAGCTGCGGCAAATAACTAATCTCACAGATGGACAACATCCAGAATGTTATTCTGTGGCTAAGATTTTACTGGAGTTGCCCCTTACACCCACAAATAGGCTGTTTGCTTGGTTTGTCATTCCCTTCCAAAGGTACTTAGGGGGGGTGGAAGCCTAGAGTGAGCAGTTAAGTTCTCCATGTGAGAGCACAAATGAATTAAGTTCCAGTGACTCAAGTCTCAGAGGCAATTACAGAGGTTTTCAGTAGTTAAACCAAGGTAACTTGCAAAAAGCCCAATGCCCATTGCCGACTTGATCTTTAAATCAATATGTTTCTGCAGACATTATATACGATAGCATATGTAGGCTGGAAAACAAAAAAATTGAGGCCCCAGAACAGATTTAAAGGGGAGAAAACATGTCTGTATACGAGGCTAGATTTTCCAAGTATTATCTAGGGCAAAAGTTTTTTAAAATCTTAAATTACTTGTCACTCGACAGCAGAAAACAGTTTCAGAGACTCGAGTTTGCTCTTACATAGTCACTCCACAAAATGTCAGAGTCCCCTAACGGGGTACTAAGAAAGATATATTGCAAATTGTTATGCAATTCCCTATTCCTCTGGCCAGGAGAATTAGGAATTTGGGAGGGTTTTTATGTGGAGTAGGGGAAAGAGAGGGTAAGGAATTGACATGAAAATTTATTTTTAAGGACTCCAAAACCTGGGCAGTTTTTACTGCATAACCACAGGATACTGGCTAAAATAATTTAAAAAGAAGGCAGTGGAGAGACTGAACTGATGGCTATGGAGAGTAGGTTCTAGAAAACCCTTTTAATACATTTTAAATGGAGGAGGACATCAGTGATCTCAGATTCTTCCCAATTTTATTGGAGGCCTCAAGGAGCAAAGGGGTCAGATACAGCTACAGGTGCTAAGGGGCCAGTGAGGTTCGTTTGACTTGTATATGAATTATGCATGAAGATGAACCAGTCAGCGGTGCCCTCTGAACCCTGATTAGGACTGAATGCTCATCTTGTGTATTGCAGATCAGTCAAAATCTTTGTGAGTGGTTTGTGCAGTTAAAAACATGAACTTTGGAGTCAGACACACCTGAGTTCAAATCCTAGCTCCACAGTGACTTAGCAGAGTGCCCTGGAAGACTTACTAACTCTCTTGAGGCCTCAATTTCTTCAGCTGTTAAAGTTTAATAATAATATTCATCTCCTATAAAATGATATTATTTGTGGAACCTGCTTAACAGAGGTCCTGCCACTTAGTATGAGGACAATACAGCTTACCTAATCAGTTACAGGTAGAAACTGATAAAGGGCAGCTGATATGATCATGTTAACCAGAATACAAAATATTTCGAGTGAGGCAATCATGAAAATCTGAGTTTGTTTCATCCAACTGAAATGTTTTATTTGTAGTACATAGGGTTATAACAAAATAACTTGGGTTCTTCCTTATTCTTATCGTCAGTGAAAACACTGCAGAGAGGTCATATTCTCAATGTTTTATAACAGTGGCAGCTGAAATGTTATTGAAATGCAAAAATGTAAAATACTGAATGTTCTTGGACAAAACTGACTCACTGAGTGTTCCTCCTATGTGAACATGTATTGAAATATTTATAAATTCAGACAGAATTGATAACAATACTTGGAAATAAGACATCATGGAGACTCATGCTCAGATGACTTTAGGTTGTGTGAATGAACCTTTTGCCAGTGAAAGAACGAGGAGGATGTGATATCTCTCTCCTCTTCACAAAGCCTAAGGGGAAAAAACCTCAAATATCAGAAACATATGGTTTTAAAGTTCTGTGTCTGAGCCTGCAACATTGATGGAGTTTTATGTAAAGAGATAAAAATCTGTGCATGGACTGTCACAAGCTGTTTGGGTGAACAGAGTCACTGTTGCTAAACCACTGTTGATATTCTTAAATGGGCTGCAACGAGAACCACCTGTAAGCAGACAGGTTTGGAAGTAGTGAAAATCATCAAGGGATACAGGTCAAAATAATGTAAATAAGGTGTGCGAAGAGAGGCTGAGCAGCATCAATGAGTCAAAGGGTGAAGAAAACCCCAAGAACAAAGAATATAGAAACAGGTGTGATTTCTGTTAGAAGCACGGCAGAAATGTGTTTCAGAGGGATAAGAATATGATTTACTCAATGGTAGTCTGGAAAATTGGGATACTTATATCCATGCACTTTTCATATTATTATTATTATTTTTGTACTGGTGGGGTCTCTCTCTGGTGCCCAGGCTGAAGGGCAGTGGCATGATTATAGTTCACTGCATCCTAAAACTCCTGGGCTCAAGGGATCCTCCTGCCTCATCCTCCTCAGTAGCTGAGAATATAGGTGAGCTCCACCACTCCAGGCTAATTTTTTTTTTTTTTTTTTTTTTGTAGAAATGGCATCTCTCTCTGTTTCCAAGGCTGATCTCCAACTCCTAGCCTCAAGCAGTCCTCCTACCTTGACCACCCAAAGTTCTAGGATTATAGGCATGAGCCACCTCACCCAGGTCTCATATTATTTATTCTACTTATGGTAGGCAAAAAGTGGTCAGGAAACTACACAACTTCAGAAAATGTAAACAGTATGGAAAAATGTGATCAAATCTCATTTGAACCTCATGAGTTACACAGGGTGAAGGATGCTTGACTATTCAAAAGCCTTCATGAAATATTTTGTTCTCAGTGAATTTGATGAGGTACAATGACAATAAAGTAGATAGAGATAAATTAAATTAAATTGAATCAACCTCTTTTGAGCATTTAGTTCTTAAAGATTCTGGTCTCATTCATGTCAGATTCACATTAATAATTTTGCTAGATACTTATTAGATAGCTAAAGCACCATGAATGTTTTTGTGTGTGTGCATATGTGTGTGTGCATGTATGTAGGAGGAAGATCTGAGAAGATTTTTAAACTCAAATAATTTTAGGGTAGAGAAGAGAAATCTGTGTTAATTATTAACCTTAAAACAAGCAAAACAAAATAAAGGCTGAATAGAGAAGGGTGCGTGGGGGTGAAGCACATGAGCTCTGTAGTCAATGATTTGGCTCTGCCATTTATTATCTGGGTAACCTCTGACAAGTTGTTTTGTTTCTTTAACCTTCTGTTTCTTTGTTGGTAAACTAACATAAATAATGTGTCTAAAACTCTTGGAACAGGGCCTTGTATATATTGAGTACTTATTATTAAAGTCAGCTACCACCTTTGAATACTCATATACAAGGCCCTATCCTTAGAGTTTCAGACACACTATTGTAGTGAGCTCATTATTACATGAGCTAAGTGCTATGACTGGGACATTATGGAAGACTTCATGGTCTGGGACATTATGGAAGACATTATGGAAGACTTCATGGATCTGAGCTTTGAAAGATTAATTTTTCAACCTTGAGAAATAGGGTATATATTAATTAAAACAAATGAAACAAATCTGGAACTTTGATGTTAAAACACTTGGTTCAGTTTCCTACTTCTAGCCAATTTTTAAAATCAACTTTCCATTATATGTCAGGCTCTGGGTATGTTGCCTAACTTGTGTGAGCTTCAGTTTATATATTAGAAAGTTGAAATAAAGAGCATATCTCTTTCTCAATGTTACTGTTGTAAGGAAGAAATGTAGCAATGTTTGAGGTAAGCATATTGTGATCTGTAAATTATTATTACTATTAAAATTATTACTTTCAGGTGAACAGAAGATAATTTAATCTGGGAGAGTAGTATGAATTAAAGTCATGGGAATATAGTAGCATATAGAATGTTCAGAAATGACCAAAAGGCAGGTATGACTGGAATGTGAGGCATAGAAGGAAGAACTTCAATGAAGTGATGGAATACTGTATGTGGGACCTGATTGCTGGGTTGTGGAGATTGGACTTTATTCTAGGTTCAATAGGGAGTCGGTGAGGATTTTGAAAGAGTATTGAATGTTCCAGAGAGATTATCCTACATGATGGAAAAGTGTCCCCTGATACATCATCAGTGAGGAAACCACAGAATATTTTTATCCTTAAGCACTGGGCACCGTTTCTCTTTGGTTCTCTCCTTTTTCCTGGCTCTGGTCTACATCATTCTTTGATTTCCTTCAATCATTTTCAGCCTGTGGTGCACATTAGTAATCTTCTATGAAACTCTTATGTAGCACTTGCGGCACAAGTCTAATCGTTTTACATAAACACTAATTCATTCCATTTTTATAATATACATAATTTATTTGTTTTTATTTATTTAAAAATTATATAGTGCTGCTCTATACCAGGCACTGTAACATTGACTCATTTGTTAAAAACTTAGGGGTTCTCGTTTTAAAAGGAGACAGTCACAGAGTTAACATGTTTTCTAAAAGCAGTCAGATGAAGATTTGAACCCAGGCACTTTGGGCACATGCTTTAGCTACTGTGCCATTTATGGGATTTGTTTTTTCACACTGTCAGGTGGTCCGCGGTGCTAAAAGTATACTGCTTTCTGTTATGCATGCTAGGAGATGCACAAGGCTAACACACAGAGTGGTGTGGGGATTGAGGTAGCCTCGTGCCTACCTCTCAGCAGCCTTCCAGATCTATATCCAGGACTCTTTCCCACCACACTCTTATCCTTTGAAGTTCTATGTATTTGGCATCCAACAGGTGCTCAATAAATAACTACTGAATAAACATGGAATAAATGAATACATGAAGTGAGAACTTAAATAATCATGAACAATGAAATTGGAATTTGAAGGAAGATAGAAAGAACTTTTAGTTGAGTGAAGAATCATATTTGATTATTTGAGAATTCCAATATTATGAAAAAATAGTACTGCTTGACTTTGCCTCTTACCTTCAGAGACTCCATTGAGAACTAACATAAGTGTTTAAAAGAGTATTTTCCTATTCTTCTTTGTTTGCAAAATCTGAGCAATTTGACATGCCAAAATTTAGAACATAGTTGCTGCTTTACCAGCAAGAACATTATGAGAATCAGTCATCATTCAGTATTTCCTTGTAAGTCATGAGTTATAGAAAAAAAAGAGGAGAAAAATTTAAATACAATCTTACCAATTTTGTACCATTAGACATATTGGCATTTAGTTGGATTTTTATTGATTCATGAATTTTTTAAAGGAAAAAACTAATCATTAAAAGGAAAAATCAGGGACTTTTGGGAAACATAGTATTGAAAAATAAACTATGAATAAAATGTATTTTTAGTTAGTGAGGCAAGTATAAGTTCAACAGTAAAAATGGGAGGTATATGGGGGGATCCCCCCAAACGGAATTCATTTATTAAAATTATGTATTTATTCTCACATGTATAAATTTCAGTCACCTTCAAAGTGCTCTTCATTTGATGCAATACACCTATTCAGACACTTTTTCCACTGATCAAATCAATTTTTAAACTAGTCAATTTTGATGTCTTTTAGTGTTTCTGCCATTTTTTATTTCACCTCTTCCACATCAGTAAAACGTTTCCCTTTGAGGACTTTTTTTTCATCGGGGAAACAAACAAAAATGTTGCTGTAGGTGAGATTGGGTGACTGGGGTGGTGGGGCATAGGAGTCATGCAGTTTTTTGCTGAATACTCAGCCGGATATGGGCAGGTATGCTCATAAATCACCCATTATGAAATGGGCAAATGTGTTGAGGTAATCTCCAAAAAAAAAAGGAAAAAGATTCACTGAAGCTGAACACAGTCTCTCACAACATTAATTTGTACACTGATGCCAATGGGTTCTTAGATCCAGCCGTTACTACAAGAGGCCCACCCTCCAAAAGATAATTCCAGTTTCTTCTGGAGTGGTCCCCCCTCGTACAATAAAGGCAAAGCAAAAGGAAGCCATTCCAGGTCTGTGGCCTAACTAGGGAAGAGAAGCAGACCAAAGAAAGGAAATAACATAACAGATGTGTAATAAGCAAGCACGAAGGACTAAGTTGGAGCTTGATGCCAAATTAAACCTGTGTGTGAACTTTGTTTCATTGCAGTTAAGGGGAGATACCACCAGCCAAATAGACAAGCTACATAAGGCCAGCTACACTGAAACTGGAATCAAAGTTTCCAATCAGAAAAGGATTTGTGTCTTTTCCTATTAAGAACTTGGTTTAGACAGCTCTGCTACATATAGACATTTGCTCTAATCAGTCAGAGAGGGAAAGCCTAAGAAATGGTCATGCCAAATGTTCTAACAATGTCACATGATGCCTAAAGATTATGCTCTCATTTTAAATGGGATAAAGAGGACATTTCTCCATTCAAGAGCTGCTTCTGATTATTCTATGTTTCTGGTGCAATCTTACTAACACAATGCATAGGGTAATAAGATACTCACGTAACAAACTTAGGTTATATAATACTCTGAATTGATTGTATACTTCTTCTTTTTCAATAAATCAAGTTTTACTTTCACTTTTGTGAAACAATGTCATTTGAAGTTATTTACACATATTTCCTTATAAGTAAATCATTTCTTTCTGGATATGCCTTTGATGTTTTGCAAAAATGCTTTTCCATTCCTTTATCTTCTCTCAGTTTTTTTTTTCAACCCCTTACCCAACTGTGGGCAAGATACAGAATATGACTAAATAAAAATATGCAGTAAATCTGGTTTGCAATTGAGAAATGTATTGTACTTATAATTTTCTTAGCAGGATATTAATACAAAATATATTGAGTACTGGTAAAGGTTGGAGAAATAGAAAACTTTAATTAGAATATCTTTAAAAACATCTTTAAAAATTAATTCGATAGAAAGTTATTTACGTTGGTTGACTTATTTACTGCTCTATTTTATAAAAGTATTATGCTTGCCATCTGAGTTGTTTTTATAACCTCCTGCACCATAGCTAGGTGTCATATCATAGCTAGGGAGAAATTCTAGCTGTTCTAAACATATAACCTGGGGATCAGAGGTCTCCAAGGTTAAATGATATGCTTAAGTTATAAGTTAAAAACATGAATTCTTTTGACCAACTCAACATTTGAGTGTTCCCATGGGCCAATATGTCATATCAAGCACACTCTCTGACAAATTTTATTGAAAACCATTATCTACAGGCAGATACTAATAAGAATTATTTCCTTGATGATGACTTATCAACAGTTCTGTAGGATGAAGCTAGTTTTAATTTTTCATTTGTCTTCTTTAGATTAACACTGAGGTGGCTGGATATAGTGCTGTAAGTTCTCAAACTCTGGAGATGATGTTAATAGATAATGAAGGGAGAAAGATGTTTGGTTGAATTTCAGTTGCAGTAGTAGTTCTGATTCTCTTATTTGTGAAAATCTGGCAAACTTTAGAAAGTGGGATTGTTAGTTCTTTGCAATTGGGGCATCAGTTGAACAAGCTTGGATTGTACTGGTAGATCCCAATGTGCTTTGGCTTGATAAAGTGTCTATGGGAAGATACAATTAAAAATATTATTCAAATTGTGTTGTATATGGAACCAAAAAAACCCTTGTAAGCAAAAATATTCTCATTATTCCACATTTTCCATGTATTTTAGCTCTTGGTTTTGTCTGGGTATAACCACACAATAACACAGAAAGAAAATGTTCTTATGGCATAATCAAATAACCCAGTCAGGTTAAGAAAGCAGAATACATTGTTGGAAAAGAAACGGGGTTGGCAAATTTTTCTCCTTATTTTTAATGGAAAGATTTTAACACTAAGAAATAAACTAATAAATAAACAATAATAACAGCACAACATACTCCAAAAAAGCTAGACAGGCTATTGACTGTCATTGGAAACAAAACTGGAGTTTCAAACTTTAGAATTCTAGGATAATTTTGTGAAGGTAGAAAAGCTACTAATTCATATTCAATAAATTAAAACTTGTAGGTTGTTAGGAGATAATTTTATATCTCTTACTGAAGATGATAAAAATGATTGCTTTGAAGATCACAATAGAAAATAATTATATTACCAAAAGGTGGATCCTACAACTCACTACACCACTGAATTGCCTGCTATTGTCTCTCTTTCCCTCCTTCCTTCCTTTTCCTCCTTCCTTTCTTCCCCTTCTTTCTTCTTTCTTCTCTCTCTCCACTCTTCCTGTTCTTCTTTTTATTAAAAAATACTTAATGTACAAAATATGAAGGACACAAGTTGATGCTTTATTCATAAATTATATTTCAGGAGTTGATGTATAGATCTTAAGTTAGTTATTTGATTTTTTGCTTGCTCAGTTTTTGTGTGGAACTGTTTCTTAATACAGAGTTTTAACAGTGTTTTGGTTTTTAAATGTTTAAATGCTTTGCTACACAGCCTTTTATCAACATGTCCACTTTAGCTGGGATTCTTGTGTAGCATGTGTATGATTCATGCTAAAAATCATATGACAAGATTTTGAATAACATTTGGAATTCTGAGAGGTTAATTTACATTCACTGTGGTTATGGTGTTATAATTCTTTATGTTATTGCAATCATGTGAAAATTGTAAATCCAAGTGTGATATATATGAAGGGTCTTTAAAAAAATTCATGGAAAATAAATATTATGAAAAGACTATGCAAGGATTAAATTTTTTTTGAACCAAAACACACTCGTACTAACTTGTTATGTCATGTCTGAACAGGATCTAGTTTGCGATACTAAGACATCAGTTTAAATAATACCCTATCAGAGCAACATGATTTCTGCTAAAATCAAAGCAAGAACAAACATCAAATTTATGGTGAAGCTTGGGTGAAAGAAGAGTGAAATCATTGATGCTTTAGAAAAATTTTATGAGGACAATGCCCCAAAGAAATCAGTAGTTTACAAATTATGACTTGCTTTAAGAAGGGATGGAGCAATGTTGAAGATGGAACCCACAGTGGCAGACTGTTAACATTAATTTGCTAGGAAAAAATTAATCTTGTTCATGCTCTGATTGAAGAGGACTGATGATTAACAGTAGAAGCAAAGTCAATACCACAAACATATCAGTTAGGTCAGCTTACATAATTCTGACTGAAAACTTAAGGTTAAGCAAATTTTCCACCTGAAGGTTGCCAGAATCATTGCCCCAAGATCAGATACAGAAAAGAGTAGAACTTTTGATGGAAATTTTAAACAAGAGGGACCAAGATCCTGAAGTATTTAATTGAAGAATTGTAACAGGAGATGAAGCATGGCTTTACTGGTACAATCTTGAAGACAAAGCACAATCAAAGCAATGGCTACCAAGAGGTGGAAGTGGTTCAGTCAAAGCAAAAGTGGACTGGTCAAGAGCAAACATCATGCTCACAGTTTTTAGGGATGATCAAGACATTTTTCTTACTGACTTTCTGGTGGGCCAAATAACAATAACATTTGCCTATTATGAGAATGTTTTGTGAAAGTTAGTCAAACCCTTAGCAGAATAAAAAGCCTAAAAAAACTTCACCAGAGAGTCCTTCTCCACTACAACAGTGCTCTTGCTCATTTCTCTCATTAAAGAAGGACAATTTTGCAAGAATTTTGATGGGAAATCATAAGGCATCCAACTTACCATCCTGATTTGGCTACTTTGGACTACTTTTTGGTTTCCTAATCCTAAAAAAAAATCTATAAAGGATACTCATTTTTCTTCAATTAATAATATAAAAAAGGAGTACATTGACATAGTTAAATTTGTAGTTCCTGGGGATGGACTAAATGGCTGTGGTCAACATTTACAAAAGTGTCTTGAATTTGATGGAGCTTATGTTAAGAAATAAAATTTATGTATTTTTTATCATTTAGTTCCATTTTAAATGATTTTTTAAGGACCTTTGTATAATAACTGCATAAAGATTGAGTAGAATGCCCCTTTGCCCATCCATGATAGACAGTATTTTCACATAAAGACTTTGAAGCACTTTGTTAATAATGGCATTCCTTTGTTACTGGTAATTGACAAGATATCAAGTCAGGCATCTGAGTGAGGTTATATTAGAGAATAAAGAAGCTCCCCATTGCTCATTTTTCCTCTCTACCATTCTTGCTTTGATTATATTCATCATTGTGTCCCTTCCATGATGTTCACTCTAGATAACAGATAGTTTTGAATGATATTATCCTGTTACATGTTTTGTTCTGGTGGAATAAGGAGATTTTCACACATAAGAAATGATGCTTCTTGCATATAGTAGTTTAGTTTGGGATCTTACTAACAGAATAATCATAGTCAATAAATATGGAAAGTAGCCTGATAATGTAGGGGAGAAATATTAAAATTTGTATCTTTAAGGCTACTAATGATAAATTAAATGTATTTCCTTGACAAAATAATTTAAAAATTGCTTTATTACTGCAGGCTACACACTTTGTTATTGTAACAATTCTATAAGCTTTCACATGTGCATGTTGCTTCAACAGCCCTGAATATTTCCTTGTTTTATGCCTGAAACTAAATTAATTACTTTGTTTAATTTCATGAACATGTCAAACTGCAGTTACGAATAGCTAGTAATATCAAGTGTTTACATAGAGAGTATGGGATGTTCCAATAAATATCTACCCAATTACCAAACAGCTGAGGGCAATATTGTTTTCAGGTAAGCTGGACAAATTATGTGTTTGCTATATTTAACAGAAAATGAAACAATCGTAAAGTCAGCATGGACGTTTGGTTAAAAGATGATGAAGCCCATAATGTCAAATTAAACTTTATTAAAAAACCAATTTACAAATACATTATAGAGGACAAAATTTTAAAAAATATAGTTTATTTTATTTTAGAGTTGTGGAGTACATGTGAGGGTTTACTACATAAGTAAATCGCATTCAGGCTTCTAGCAAGCCCTGTTTTCCCCTGATAGTGGACCTGGGACCCAGTGTGTTCTTATGAACTCCTTATCCCTCCTCTCTTCTTCCCTCCCTCCTTCCTTTAGCAGTAACCAACATTAAGACATTTTTACTGACAAAGATTATCAGTGAAAACAGAGATGCATGTTGAGCATCCAGTTTACAGTTGCTTTCCAAATATTTTAATAGACCTTTATGAGATAAAGAAAAATCAGTGTGGGAAGGCAGTTCAGCAGTGAACTGTGGTTTTACTCCTGTTACCTTAGAAAGAGACATAAACAAATACAAAATAACAACAACAATAAGAATAACAACAAAAGATTTTCGTATTGATGTTCTAGGCTTTGCAAGGTTCATATTTTTATATGCAAGTTATTTTACTTAATCCTTAAGCAAGCTCATGGAGAAATTTGGTAGAATTAATGTTTCTCCTCCCAAATTTGTATTTTTTTAAATGAGAAAATTAATACTAATCTGTAATTAGGATAATGGTGAGGGAGATGATCAGGCTGAAGGTTAGAGTGTATTGAGACCGAAATTATATAGGGCCTTTCTTGTTAAACGTCCTATACCAGAATTCACTCCACTTAGTGAACATAAACCTATTGCCTTGTACCATTTCACATAAAAAAAGACTCTGAAGTCAGGATGTTTCCAGGGTTAGTTCAGCAGTTCAGAGCTATTAGAACCCTGGGATGGCTTTTCTACAAGTTCTTTGGTCTTCCCCCTGCACACAGCAATATAGCAATAAGCATCACTTTCTCATTTAACTATGTCCAGAGGCCAAAAGGATAGGGTTCTTTCTTGAGTTTTTCAATCTTCTTATCAGGTGGAAAATTCCTAGGGACACCCTTCCTCTCACTATCACCAGCAGTTTTCACACAGGCCCCTTGGTAAAGACTGGGTCTCACAGTCAGTCAGGCTCTTTGCCTATCTGGCCCTCTAGGCTTCTGTAGTAAGAGTTGAGCTTACTACTAAAGAAAGTAGGGTTCAGAAATGGCTGTTATTCTCCAATTTCCTTCCAAATTTCTCTGTTCTTACTGTACTTAAGAGTTTTATATCTGACCTGGACTGTTTTAATCATTGAATTATCTCCCTGCTGCCCTTGTCATCAACTAAGTTTACTGGAGTGAGCTTTCTAAAACATGTCACAAATATTAAGAAAAATGTTTCTTTTTTTCCATTTCAATGATTTCCAAATTTGATTTTAAAAGTTTGAATAAATTAAACCTACATTAATTTACTAGAAAATAGATATTCAGAAATTGAATCCACAGTTCAGCTTGTCATTTAAAAATGAGTAATGAGAAGCTACAAGTTTAGGGAATCTGAGGGATGTTGGAGAAAGCATTGCCTGGAATAGCATTTATTTTCCTTGGTCAGTAGAAAAAGTACAGGTGGGCTGCCTGTTCTTGGAGGTCTAAGGGAGTGACTGCCTCCCAAATGACTGGACATAAATCTAGTCACCATATTTTATAAACAAATAGTGCAGACACCTAATATATTTTCATGATGGGTACCTCTGACGAGTTGAAACTAATATTTTAATATAATCACAAATTAACAGAGAAATTTGTGCTTTAAAGCAACATTGCTTTGATACTTTTATTAAAAAGAAGAATTTCTTCTCATGTAAACAAGTTCAGATTTTAAAAAATGCTTTTCTGAAATCAATGAACATCTGGATTATGTATTCTTAACAGAAGTTCAATAAAGTATGGAAATGTGACAAGCATGTTTTTATGCAAGAAAAAAAACTTGCAAAATAACATGAACATTTTTGCCTGGGGATCGTTTGAAGAAATTATGATAGCCTTATTTTTATTTTGTTTATGTCATGAAGAGGTCACTTCAGTATCATACTTTTAGAGGACTTAAAAAAGTATTCTTGAATTATTATTTTATGTACAGAAATTAAAATGATGTTAATGGTATGGTTGGAATATGCCTGCATGGTTGATACTATATTGGTGTGAATAAACATGACTACATGTGTACATATCATTAATAGAAATTTTTTTCAGAAGTAAAATCATGTTTATATTGTTCTACATCTTGCTTTTTGCTCTTGCAATATATTATGGCCATCACATTACATTTTCTACTGTAGCATAGGACATATGAATTTTTTGTAGGAATTAAATTTTTAGTTGTGTTTTAAAGTTCATATTAAAATTAACATTCCTTCCTAAAGCAGCCTAAACTAATAGACAAGCACAAATTAATAGTAGGGGTAACGGTATTCGGCTTTCACATCTATTTTATAGAGCTTAAATATTTAGTTTATGTTATAAATTCATCCAGGATGGACAAGAGGCTAGTGTGGGCAGTTTGGGAAAAGGAATCAAGGAAGAGGCTGGAACTCTTTCATTCGGTGAACAGTCTCATCCTCTTTTTACCCAAGCTCTCGGTTTAAGCCTTTCAGCCATGGCCCATGGTGGCTGGGGAAGCTCCACAAGGAAAGACTGGACTTGCAGGCTCACATATCAGACAGTACTTGTGGGTGTTATTTTCCCCTTTGGAGCCTGGCTCAAGGTAAAGTGATAGGGGATACAGCATGGCTCATAGTAAGCACTTAATAAATAGCTATTGTTCTTCTTATTTTTGAAGATGTTCTGGTCTTAGACTCCTATCACATGTCTAGGCCTGGGCCCACTCCCAAATACTCTAATTTAATTGGTTTAGGTGGCGGCCCAGGCATCCGTGTTCTTAAATAGTTCTCCTGGTGCTTCTAATGTGCATCCCACATCAAGAAGCAGCAGTGATCTCTGTAACAGGGCATCACATAAGCTAACTTTATACATATTTGATTTTAAAGATGTGGGGTACAATTCAGGATTAGGTATACATGTAGACATCATACAGGTAAAGTTTGGGCCTCCCTTTGGTCTGCACTTTGCCTGGTTTGAGATTAGGTACCTTTGTTGATGTTGTGTCCCCTCCTTGCCACCCCAGCAGTATCCCGCTACTGCCAATCCATTTCTTAGAGTATTATGGTAAATGTTTCGCTTATGAGTGAGAACATGTGGTACTCTGTCTTTGTTTCTGTGACAAATTACTGAGGATGATAGACTTTAAATCCATCCAAGTTCCTGCCAAATTCATGTTTGTCCTTTACGGCTGCATAATATTCCATTGTGCATATGTATCACTTTTTTTTTAATCCAGTCCAGTTTCGAGGGCAGCATTATTGATTCCATGTTTTTGCTATTGTGAATAGTGCTGCTATAAACATGTGTGTTTTAGCATATCTTTTTGGCAGAATGACTGGAGTTCCTCTGGGTATATTCCCAGTAGAGGGATTGCTGGGTCATATGGAAGGTCAATTTCTGGTTCTTTTAGTAATCACCACACTGTTTTCCATAGAGGTTGATCTAGTTTGCCTTCTAACCAGCAGTCCTAGCTAGAGCAATTAGACAAGAGAAGGAGATCAGGTGTATCCCAAAAGGAAAAGAAGTTAAGTTATCCCTCTTTGCTGATGATATGATGTTATTCCTTGAAAATCTAAAGAAAATCTGTCAAAAACCTCCTTGCACTGATAAAGGACTTTGGCAAAGTCTCGGAGTACAAAATAAATGCGCAAAAGACAGTCGCAATCTTATACACTAAAAACAAGCAGGTAGAAAACTAAATAAAAAACGTAAGTTAACTTTCAATGCATACTTATTTGGTTGCCAGACAATGTTCCTCATGATTCATACACTCCTTTAGTTCTCATGGTGATCTGTGATAGGGATTCTTACCCCACTGTAATAATGAGAACACTGAAGCACAATGACATTAAGTAGCTTGTCAAATGCCACATAGTTGGAAAATTGCCAGGCTAGGATTTGAACCCAGAATTAGAGGATACAGTAACATAGACTATCCAGTGACAAGGGAAGAATGTTGGAAGCACCCTTGCATTATCAACTATAAGAAGATATATCATAGCAATCCCAGATGTCTTCTAAAATTTGACAGTTCTCTGTTCTATCATGTTGAAGGAGTAGTTACTAGTTCAGTAGGGAGACTGGGAACTAGAGAGAGAAACAGATGCTGTTGGGTATCAAGACCTTATTACTGTAAATGGTGGGGTGAGGTTTAGGGTTAAGGTGAGGGTTGGGGTGAGGGTTAGGTAGGGTTAAGGTTATAACTGTAGTTAAGGATTTTATAGTCTGGTAAGTGCTTAAATGAGTTAGAGAGTGTTTAACAGGGTGTTAGAAGTGTGGTTTTGTCCAGAGTGCTTATTATTTTAAATCTCCTCCAGTTAAATTTTCTTGAGTTGATTATTGTTTATACTCTATTATTTCTATTTTTCTCATTGTTCTTATACTTTTTATGGAAATATTTGTTTAAATAAGATGTCTTTAAACTTTTAATTCATGTCTAGGTTAAGTCTTAGCAATGCTGTAAAATTAGATAACTGCTCCAAATTGCAGATGTTTCCTACAGAATGTGTCACATAAGTCATAGATTTTTTAAATTTGTACTTTATTGGCTGAAGAGTGACAGTTGAATTCTGACATTACTCACCTATTAATTTAGACAACAGATATGAGTTTAGGGGAAAAAAGGATATTAAACTTTAGAGGAGGAAGTAGAAATGGTAAGTTTTAGGGGATGGTGTCTTCTCAGGACAGGGAAATCTGAGGAAGAATCTTGCAGAATGAGAGGCGAAGGGATCCCTGAAGCTTGAGGATATCATGAAGACTCCTAATGCTGGCAAAAAATGGTGCGGTGTGATAGGGAAATATGATAACAAATGTCCTCCACTTCGCAAGTTCGTATGCTTACCTGTTTAACCAGTGCAATGACTAGAAGCTTACAGATAATTTAGCTGCATAAACACTAACTGCTCAAAACTTGTTGAAAATTAGTGAGAAGCTCTAATTTTCTTATTTGAAAAGTACTGTAAATTTGAAAGAGTGAAGTTATGAGAAATTAAATTAAAGCCAACTGCCTCAGTTATTTTATATTTTTTTATTCCCAATTTAAGCCCCCTCAAACTATGATGCCTTTAGTTCGGTCTTCTATAATTTGACAACTCTCTGGTCTAGTACTAACTGCTCAAGTACTCTAGTTATTTAGAGCATACCTGTAACTACAATGGGGCATATATTTCATTATATAAACACAAGAAATGTTAAATACCTTTATGACT